>NC_138151.1:17581324-17666324 GCF_964199315.1 Orbicella franksi
AGAACAAAGAAATCCCCCAAAATATTATACAACGCATGTGGAAAAGGCATTTGATGTTGATAACTTGCCATCTTTGAACAGCTATATTCCAGTTTGTCTCTCAGCTTTTAAAAACATAATCGGTCACAAAAATGGTATGAATTTTTCAGATCTGTTCACGTACAGCATCGTCAAAGCCGTCAATGTAGTAAAGACTTCATCAGGTAGAAATGTGATAGCGTTTGAATTCAACAATCTGTGAAATTAATTGGCACAATTTTACATTGACATAACTTTGTACGTTTCATGAAGATTCTACATGGAAGTTTCAGAATATAACGTCGTAAGACACATAACGAATAATGATCTCACAGAAAACTAAATCCTACTTTATAGCAAAATATTTTCCAGTCCCTGGAACAATTTTATTTTAGATTTACTGAATATAATGAACGTTGATATATCCTCCAGTGTGTTACTCGATTGTTCTGTCACAGATAACTACTCTGCACAATGCAAGTGGCATCGGACACCTTTAATTACGCGTGGTTCGTAACAGTACTCTTTTAAATTTGTAGAAGCATCGATCAAATGAATAGTAAGATGTCCACAGTGGAAAACTGGTTATATCCAAGGTTGAAGGGTTGGAGCCTAAGTGGCTTAAAGAAACTAAGTTGACCTTTCTATTCCCTCGAGGATACACATTCTGAGGCGAAAATTTCCTTCAACTCCGCCCGACAATTCCTCCTGCGGTACTTTGTACTCACTATGGTTCCTTTTTTTTAATCGAGGGAGCTCGTTAAACCAGATTTGCCCTGTAGAAGGTCTGAATATATTTACGCTTTACACTGCATGTGAAAAAGCTAGAAATTTCGTACTCACAGGTCCTCTAACTTCGTCAAGTTGTGAAATAAGTTAGCAGGTAGCCTTTCAATGTTGTTTGATCTCAGTGACCTGCAAAAGTATTCGTATCAAGAGCTACGAATCATGATATCTCAACAGTTACAAGCATATCACTTACAACATTGAGCTAAATCTGCCCCATGGACACATTAAATTTGCTTCAAGGCAGAACACCAAACTGAGCAGTCTTGCGTAACTGGGGCCGCACAATTACTAAGAAAAACGTAATAGGGGTTAAATGTTTATTCCCCGATCTAAGGGTGCTCTAGTCGCAAAAATGATCCGAGCCCTTTGCCAACCTTTTTGGACCAGCTCTGGAGAGGCCATTCTCGGTTGCATGAGGTTTCTGCGTATTCAAGGATCACATCAGAGCCTTCACTATAGAGTAACTCATTACAGAACTAGCTACACCGCCATGAGAACATTGCTCATCGACCTAAGTAGCTTAGAACATGGTGGTGTACTGATGACAAAATATAGAACCAGATTCCTCAGTTCTGGATAGGGACAAGTGTTTGACGATACATTTGACAAGGTCTGAGGAGAATGGGATAATGACAATTGCAACGCCGAAGTGCCCCCGTGCCCAAGAAATACTAAAATCAAATTATTCTGGAAGGCTTGCGACAGGATAACATTTCAACGGTGTAGAGAAAGGCATAGCAGCAGAAGCTCCCTTGGAGCTGGATATGAAGCTGACAAAACTGCTCATGGAGATCGGTTAGCACCGGCAGAAAAACTCTCAAATCCTATTGAGTTATGCTAGTACCGTAACAAACGGGCTAAATGCCACCTCACACGAACTTGATCCTTCAGTCGGCTAGAATCGGTAAGTATCAAGTGCTGGTGGGAGCCAAACAGTAAACTAAAAAAGTACGAGCAGATTTAACACTGAACAAATACTTGGAGTGATCACAAAACCAATGTTGATTATAGCATAGCCTTAGCGAAGCGCGCGTTCTGATTGGCTAATACGCTCGATCCATTTGATCTTGGATGGCACGCTCACGTCAGTTTGTTTATTTGTACTTTTTCTTGGCAATTTTTTTCTTCGATGTTGACACTTTTTAAAACATAATTCCTATTTTCCTTCTCCTAAAATATGGAAAAATCTAATGATATTTCCGGAGATGAGAAAGATTATTCCTGTGAGCTACGAAATTTCGAGCTCAAGTTTTTTGCCGGGTCTCCACCTGAGAGATTTGCTGATTTAAGCGAGCAGGAGTTGGTCTGTATCAACCCTTCGAAGTTAGTAATGCATAGCGGGAATTTTAGAGAGAATTTTTCGGCGATTTCGCGACAATAATTTCATTGTAAAACTTTGCTGACGTCGAAAGCCATTTAAGCTTAAATGCTTTCGGCGAGCAAAACTTGTACATGAGAGTTTTAACAAATTTCGGTTTTAAGTGAAGTCTAGACTCGATTTCCAGCCGTTTTGTGAGCCCGCGTTCCTTGCCCCACACCACGACTGGATCACTGGTCTACCCATTGTATTTTGGGACCAATCAGAGCCAAGCCTGCTCGAATCGAGCAGGCTTCCTTCTGATTGGTCAGTTCTGTAGCTCGTCTATCCAACATGGCGGATGTCAGTGCGGATGAGTTTCTTCTGCTACCAAGAGTGTTTTAATGTGCTTTCATATTAACAAATTTAGGGAAACACAGCAGGATGCCATTTTAAATGTGTAAAATGTAAGAGATGTTTTAGTTTCACAGCCAACGACCTCAGGGAAATTCGTAATTTTTCAGTCCTTCCCGATTATCGTCGATGTTGCGTAGATGAGTCCGATTTACTAGTTGTGCTTTGGCTACCTCTATGCTCAACTCGCTTATACAGGACCGAGCCAGGTTCCTTACTTTAACAGGTGTACAAGCAGCTTTTATCGGGGACGAACAAAATGACGAAAGCGTTACACGCAAAAGAGGAGTTGAGGGCGGTTTATCAATTTTATGTCGTGCTAGGGAACTCGGAGTCCTTTATGGATGTAACCGATGGCGATCCATATTTACAAGTGCAACTTATATAAAAAGGCTTGGACTGAGTTCCAATAATGAAGCCCATTGTATCCGACACTGGTACGAATTAGAATGATTTGTTTGAAATATTTGTCGTAGCTGATTCCAAATTAAACTAAAGAAAACACTGATTGTATTGGATACATGAAATGTGGGTTTTACCAAGGCAAGATCTGACCGCCCACCAGATTCACACTTAAAATAATTGTCTAACACCTTCTGCTGGTTGAAAATAAAGGCTCATTAATTGATTTTAATGTTTATATTGTCTTTGATATTGCAGAGATATATAAATAACAAATACATGTTAGAAATGTACAATTCAGTTTTGGGCCTTAATTTCTTTAACAAATTATACAATCAAAGCTATCCTATACTATTATGGTATTATACAGTATCTCGGTTTAGTACAACACGGTTTACTAAGTTGTGACAATTCTTTTTTTTTTTCCTGTGATATCCATCAGTCAGTCCTTTCAGCATTCCTTATAGCTTTATGTAATTTCTATTAACTTCAGATGTCAAACCATTAAATAGCCCTTCAAAAATAACTGATTCTTTTCACCCAAAAATTGACAGCTGATCAAGTTTGTACAAGGGTGTTTCAGAAAAAACAAGAAAGCAAACATTCCACAAATAGTTTTCAAGAATAAGTGAAATATGTCCTCTTGTTAAGGGTCCCCTTTTATTTGTTGAGTTCACCACAATAGCAACTAAGAAAACCCAAGACAAAATTACTTAAGTCTTGGAGATGGAACAGTTTGTCATTCTTCATCAGATTCCCAATCAAAAAAACATTGTATATTCTGTTCAAGTTGCCAGTGGTGATGCAAATCTCACCTTTGCCCTTTTGCCTAACTCTGATTATATATTTATTATTTACTGTCAGATGAAACAAGTTGTCTTGAATGATACAGGGAGATCCAAAGAGTGTATATATGGAGATGCATCGTTCAAGCCAGAATTGATCAACTAAATCAGGAAAACATTCTTGGTGATTTGGCCAAATCAGATGGCAACATAAGAATTTTAATACCGACAATCGCATATGAAATGGCAGTTTACAATCAAGGGGTTAAAGTCATAAAATATTATGGTCCTTTAAGAAACATTGAAGCATACCACCATAAGAATGGCAGGGGAGGAAGAAACACACCTCACCTGTGCACTGGAGGGATACTCTATTCCAATTTCAAGTATTATTGTGACAATTAGGAATGTACACACAACATGCCAAAGGGAGGGTTTACTTCTGAGACTTGGAGAAACCTTGCAAGCCTCATAACTTTTGTAATGTAAGTGTAATGGTGATACATGCTCTTTTGAACAGTTTTCTTTAATCAAGTCCTCAACTGTCTTACAAGAAGGGGGAAGGGGTCGGGGGTGGGTTACTTGTAATCACCAAATCTGAAATCTCTGTAAGTTTTGTTTATTATTATCTGCTTTAGTGAGACACCCAAAACAACAGACCAATTAGTTTTCCATGCATGTATGCAGGTTTACTGTGCGTGTTTATGGTTATGGCTGAAACATTTGGCATTATTTACAGATGTGGACACCGAGGAAACGCGTGTGCCTCAATATTCAATTTTCCAAAAAAAAAAAGAGGGTATTTTGGGCGATTTTTACTTGTAAATCAACTTGATTTTGAATGTTGATTATTTGTAATAACAATTTTTGATAATTTCAAAAACGTAGGGCTAGAACTAAACCGCATAAAGCTTGGATACGAGTTTTATTACGCGTGTGTTTACCCAAACATATGACACGCAATTTTTGTTCACTTCGTTGTCGGATCACTAAAATCGTTATAGGAACTGGCAGCCTAAGGCCCCATTTATATGGTCTCGGACACCCAAGACAACCCTTCCCCCGAATTACCATGGCAGGGGTAACTTTTAGCTTATTTCTTTACAAAATTCAACCAACCGTTTACATTGGGATCGCGAACCCGTCTCGGGGGACGAGACAAATCGGGTGGGCGAGTCGTCTCGCCTCGGCTGGTAGGGTAACCCTGGCGGGCGGGACAACTTTTCTTCATGTAAACGCTTTGGCTCGCCTAACCGGGACAGCTCTCGCCGTGGCGAGTGTCACATACTACCTAGATTTAAGATTTAAAACAGAAATTGTGTGAATATTGAGGTGAATATTAATTCGGCAAAACCCATTGTGATCGAATGACCGAGGAAAACTCAAAGATAGAGGGATATTTGCACATTTGGTTATTCAATAAGGGTTATGAATAATCATGCAGAATCAACTTTGACTCGACCTTCAGGGACCTATAAACGCTCGATAAAGTTGCCTCACGGGGAGGGTTGTCTCAGGTACCCGAGACCATATAACTGGGACCTTAATAACACTTTGGTATCTTTTTTTGCGAAGAAAAAAGAGTTATTACCTCAATTCTACACACGGGAGCTCCTTTGCTTCGGAAATTCTGCAGAACTAGCGACATTCAGTCATGCTACCGAGAGTGGTAGAACCGGCATGGTATATCGGTGAGGAAAAGCTCTAGTTAGTTACAGAGATCTTGCAACAGAGGCAGGCTGAAGAGGCAAAGTTGGCTTATTATTCCTGGTTTCAGTTGGATAGTTCTCTTGCCAAGTTACGCCATTCGGGCTCAGGGTCGACGATTTCAACTAACTTAAATATTTGTTTACGCAGTGATTTGTGACAATCGTTGCAAAGATACCCTTCGTGTCGAGATTCCTGCTGGCTACATTTTCTTGTAGCTTTGAAACAAGTTCCTGTTTTAGTTTTACGCTTTTCCTTGAATTATCCAAAACATTTCCTCATAGAAAACATCTTTGCTAACAGGTTTAATTTTTTGCCGAGTAACAGATATGACGTCACGGACAAGCGCTATGGACCAGTGATCTAGCCGTTCGTTGAGAGGAGGATAAACAACCGGACTCCCAAAACGGCTGGAAATCGAGCCTAAGTGAAGTCTTGCTTACGAAATCCTTCTGTTTCAAAAACTTTAAAGATAATAGTTTTTCTGAGCTTTAATAGAGGAAGTTTTATCAAATATTGATAGCCTCTGATGAATTATTTTAGTTCCCGGGTTTCAGTTTTGCTCGATCGCTTGTTGCTCGATCGAACGTCTGCATCATGCACAAATAATATATTACAGGGGTGTCCATAAAAGCCGGTTACCGGCGGTCTACCGCCGCCTGTAGGACCTCTTACTGCCGTCTGTTTGGATTTCATTAATGAAAATAAAAAAGATATTAATAAAAATAAAAGTAAAGAAATTCTGAAATTTTGAAATGCTACAAAAAAGCGGGCAAACTAAACGTTCCAAAGAAATAGCGTACATGTTGTTTGTAGTCGCCGATCAGTGTTATCACTGTTCATCTCAGGATACCTAAGACATCTGAATGATTTAGTAATATGATTTAATTGTTCATTATTTTACGATTATTGAATACCTTAATAATGAACCTTGGGAGAATAAATGAAAAGTTGAAAATGAAGGTTGGTTTTGTAAGAATATTAGTAGAAAGAATTTAGTTGTTAAGTTTATCTCATTTCATTTTTTTCTGAAGAATTAGAAATCAGTTTGTTGCCATGTTGGTACATTTGAATGAGTAGCAGAGAAGTTGTACTTGTTTTAAGAAAGGACTTCAAAGAAATTACTGCCTAAGTGAATATTAAGTGTCACTGAGAGATATCTGCCTAGAAAGGTATTCAAAATGCTCCTCTTTGCATCCAAAAATCATTAGTTTGTCAAAAAAATCCTGCTTTGTGGTTAATAAAAATACCCATCAACAGCACGCTTTTTGATGGCCAGAACGCTGGAAATCGCATTTCCAAGCCTCTAGATTTCAAATTTTTCTGGGAGAGCATATCCCCAGACCCCCCTAGGGCAGACGGGCCTTACGGCCCCTTTAGTGGTCACAGCCGCCTGTTACACCTTCAGTGGCCGCGTGCATCCATAACTCGATAGTTGCACGCTGTACGCTTACCATTTCTTAAAAGAACCACTTACGAAAGTTGACTGCATCCAGTGCGGTGGACCAGAAACAAAACCAACCACCATGTTTACGATGGATGAAATTATATTTCCATCAATTAGTTCCACCTCATTTCTTGTTATAGAGAGAAACGTTTGACCAATAACACAATACACTAACTAGATGGGTCTAAGTTTTTAAATGATATAATAATAATAATAATAATAATAATAATAATAATAATATATATCATTGATGAGAAAGCCTGCATCAAAAAGGGTTTTTCAGAAGGACGCTCAACTAAAATTATAAAATTAAGATAATCAAGGATAATCACTGTTAAATTACATGAACCTAAAGAAAGACCTAACCTAGACCCGAAGTAATTATGAATAGACAAGAATGGAAAGATACAGTGATTAGAAAGAAAGAGAACCGCATGTAAGTAAGAACAACGAATTGATATTTCACTTTGGACAAGCTAAGCTTGAATGTAGGTATGGTGGGCGTTACTCTTAGATTATGTTCTAAAATATTTTACACATCTGCAACAGAGTTTAGGTTGTCCAATGTCCTCATCTTCTAGAAGCAGAAGATTTACGGATATTATGTTTACATCAAGTGTTATAGCTATGAAAACTGCTACCGAGTGACCAATGAAATGAGTACATAAAACGTCAGTGTTTCTCAGCTTCGATCAAAATAACCTGCTTCCCCGATCCACCAGGTAGAATGGAATAGGGGGGGGGGGGGGTTAAAAGGTTGTAGAATAGACAAATGCATGTAGGTAAGTGCAAGTAACATTGCAAAATATACTGACAGCCACTTCAGGTTTTCAAGGCCTGAAAAAAACTCTGCAGAGGGATGCGAAAAGTTTCCTGTATACTCCATTGACCTGAAAACAAACACATTTATACAAAAAACAATTATTATTGACCTAAGTCAACTGCATTGGATAGTGGGAAGTTAATGTTTATATCCCTTTTTGAGCTCGCTAAGTTATGACTTGCTTGAAATTTAGTCTATAGTTTGGGTATTGTTCGTATAGTGTGACCGTCTGGGTGGGAGTAGTTGTGAAAAGAACTGTTAATTAATTCGATGGTCTACTGATCTGGATTTAAACTATTTAAAAAGTTTTAAAGGTGTTAACAGGGTTTAGCTCAAGGAAAAACTAATCATCACAACCTAATCTATTTACTCTAAATTTGTCAACGTGACGGAATTTGCAGTGTTTTTCAGTTCCAACTTTGCATTTATCAGCTACGAGGCAAAACCTTTAATTTATACTTGTCCCCTTTTAAATTATACCCAAAAGATACCATAGCTGTAACGAAAAATAAGTCCTTACATCTTGTCGGTAACTGTTGTGGTGCATTTAAAAGCGAGTTCGGGTGAAATAAGATTCAAGCAGAGAAGGGCATTTCCCCAAATACCCTCTGACCAGTAAGAACAGTGAGATTCACAATCTAAGAGTAAGAAAAGTACAAATATAAATGAGACTCCCGTACGTGTGGTGATGTTTAATTTAAAAAGATCATTCACAAACAGTTTAACTTGTAGTGAAGAGAAGCTTAATTAATGAATGCCGAATATGGGACGGCGCTTCGGGATGAAACAGGCCAACGACACGAAAATCCTGTCACTTAGGCGCGGTTCAAACGTCGGACTTTTCATGAGCCGAGCTAATAGCCCCATGCAATTAAGTACATGACGAGATCGACGTTTGAATCAATTAAGTTCAACAAATATTATTTGGGTCGACCCGTGAATTAAAGTGCATTTAACTCCCAATTTTTTTTTCCTTTAATGAAATCTACTAGTTTTCCCTATTACTTCTGCGAAAAAATTATCTCGATTGATAAAATCCCCGCGATTCTACAGTTTCTTGCCCCACGACCGAGCATAGCGGGATCTGGGTCGGGCTTCTTGTGACGTCATCGAAGGACATTGCTCAAAACACTCAGGAGACGTTTGACTGGGTTTCGAGCGCTGTGAAAACATATTTGGGATATTTGTGCTTCATATTTTATCAAAAATGGGCAAGACTGTTAAGTGAAAGAACTGTACCATCTAGCAATACAATTCGGAGTCTAGCTACGATTAGCACGGCTACGATGTATATATGTTTTTTCGATTTCGAAGTGCGGGTCGCCAGTCGAGCCCGCCACACTGCAAGTCACGATCGACAATTTGCCGGCCCATTTGGCTAATCTACTAATCCATATACAACACTTCTTTAAGTACTCTTACCGAAACCTTGATAGTTCATAACGACGAGAGCATATTTTTCCACTAATTATTCTAAAACGCGGAAAAATTCGTCCTTTCGCTTTGTTATTGCCGAACGACCGAATGTATACAAAGTCAATTAGTATGTACGAACATAAACATTGATTGCGAGTTTCACAAATTTGCACTTTTCGTACTAGTAATTAAAAAATCCTTCGACAAGATCTTGACTAAAGGTTCAGTATGGTATCAGTTTAATGAATACATTTCTCCTTCACTGTTCTTTTGTTTTAAAAGTCTTTTTTACGTACGCTAACAAACTGAGTGTTGCGATTCCGTCCAAACCCTTCTCCTCCAGGGTCTCCTTTAGCTTCCTTTCAGCGCTTCAATCTCCGTCCGTAAAGTCGAATCTAAATAGTTTGTTTAACTTTCCTCATATACTTATCAATGCTTGATTCGTTTTAAGTTGTAATTGAGATATATTTTGTTGCTCAAAGAACAAAACAATTGTGTATGCAGACGAGCAACTCAAGCGCCGATTGTTGGCCTTCGTGCGTGTATCTCTATATGAAATCCACAAATACATAGCTAGTTCTGCAGTTCGAAACCTCACTTATCTCAATCGCTGCGCTGTAGGACGTACGTGAGGTTGATTATTCGTTTAGAAAGCTCTCTATTTCGAGGACGAAGAAAACTCGATGCGTATAATTTGCCGTATAATTATCTCACCTACAGTAGTTTCCATTATTTTGGTCTGGGACATCTAGGGCTCGTTTGAATTGAATAGTCAGATGACTCCTAGCTTATTTCAAAGATTCGTAAGTTCGACATAAAGATTCCGATTCAAACGTCGAACTTTTCATGTACCGAACCTAATGCACATATTACAAATACATTAAATAAATTAATTTTTACTCAGAGTTCTGCACGTTTCCTATTTTTGTCATGCGTTATGTGTTTTGATCTTTTGGAGCAAAATGGCGGGAAGAGCGGGAAGATATATGTGTTCCTCTTGCTTCGAGAGCACGAAATATGCTTGCTTGATGTGCAAAAGCCACTTCTGTATGCGGTGTTCCGTATTTGAAAACGACGAGAGTGTAGCGGGTTGGAAAGCAGGCAGTACGGTGGCGTACTACGCGTCACGTTTTTGAGAGAAAATGACAAAATAAATTAATCTTGAAGAAACCGACGACAGGAACGAACTGGACGAGGAACTGTGATGTTCCTTTAGGAATAAGCAATAATAGAAGGCAAACCAAATTCAAAAATCGTCTTTTGGTTGGTAATGCTGGCTGCATCTGGAGTCGCCTTCGTTGACTTGTTCTTAACAACAACAACCTTCCTTGATCGCACTTGCAAGAAAAGCAAGCTCTTCATTTCCACAATTTGTCTTTCCCACATTTTTCTGCCATTTTGGTCAGCAATAACCGCCGTTTGCAATAGTGTCTCTTTTATTTTTAACCTGGAAAATATTTCTGTTTTCCAAGTTGCAGTGGTGCGACGATTTTACTCCATCACTCCTTCACTCCTTCACTCCTTCACTCCTTCACTCCTTCACTCCTTCACTCCTTCACTCCTTCACTCCTTCACTCCTTCACTCCTTCACTCCTTCACTCCTTCACTCCTTCACTCCTTCACTCCTTCACTCCTTCACTCCTTCGCTCCTTCGCTCCTTCGCTCCTTCGCTCCTTCGCTCCTTCGCTCCTTCGCTCCTTCGCTCCTTCGCTCCTTCGCTCCTTCGCTCCTTCGCTCCTTCGCTCCTTCGCTCCTTCGCTCCTTCGCTCCTTCGCTCCTTCGCTCCTTCGCTCCTTCGCTCCTTCGCTCCTTCGCTCCTTCGCTCCTTCGCTCCTTCGCTCCTTCGCTCCTTCGCTCCTTCGCTCCTTCGCTCCTTCGCTCCTTCGCTCCTTCGCTCCTTCGCTCCTTCGCTCCTTCGCTCCTTCGCTCCTTCGCTCCTTCGCTCCTTCGCTCCTTCGCTCCTTCGCTCCTTCGCTCCTTCGCTCCTTCGCTCCTTCGCTCCTTCGCTCCTTCGCTCCTTCGCTCCTTCGCTCCTTCGCTCCTTCGCTCCTTCGCTCCTTCGCTCCTTCGCTCCTTCGCTCCTTCGCTCCTTCGCTCCTTCGCTCCTTCGCTCCTTCGCTCCTTCGCTCCTTCGCTCCTTCGCTCCTTCGCTCCTTCGCTCCTTCGCTCCTTCGCTCCTTCGCTCCTTCGCTCCTTCGCTCCTTCGCTCCTTCGCTCCTTCGCTCCTTCGCTCCTTCGCTCCTTCGCTCCTTCGCTCCTTCGCTCCTTCGCTCCTTCGCTCCTTCGCTCCTTCGCTCCTTCGCTCCTTCGCTCCTTCGCTCCTTCGCTCCTTCGCTCCTTCGCTCCTTCGCTCCTTCGCTCCTTCGCTCCTTCGCTCCTTCGCTCCTTCACCCCTTCACTCCTTCACCCCTTCACCCCTTCACCCCTTCACCCCTTCACCCCTTCACCCCTTCACCCCTTCACTCCTTCACTCCTTCACCCCTTCACTCCTTCACTCCTTCACTCCTTCACTCCTTCACCCCTTCACTCCTTCACTTCCTGTTAGACATTTGGAACCCGGGGAGGGGGGGGACTCCCATATGAGAAGGTCAGGGATTTAACTCCTAAAGAAGACTAATGTGGGGGTTACTCGAGCTTCATTAGACCCTAAAAGATACCACTTAAAACGGAATAGGTTCAATTACTAGCCACTGTTCAAGAAAGGATCTCGCGCGCACTTGTATACTCAACTCGCGTACTCGAGAGATCAGCGGAAAACAAATGAGAGCGTTTCTTTTATTATTATTATTTCTTCGAGTGCACCCTAAAGGATACTTTGACAGCTAAGAATGGTGACGTTTCGTCATCAACACCCTAAGTGAGACCAAAACCCTTGATTTGTACCCGAGACGACTAGAATCCCCGACCTTTTCATAGAGGAGTTCCCTCCCCCCTCGGGTTTCGAACATCGTACTGTCCAAGGCCGTTTTGCAGTCGCTTGCACCGTCTCAAGTTAGATATTGTTTGAATTTCAGACGCAAGTACTAAATATCTTACCGCAGAAATGATCTACATTGAATAGACTTTCGCACGAACGTTTTTATCACTAGAAGCTAATTATATAAACAGCTCCTTTTCCGAAGGTGTCCGCTTATACAGGTTAACAATACTCGATTGCTGAAAACTGAGGAGATATTGAAAATCACAAAATTGATGAGCTGCATGAATTTTCAAATTATGATTCAAGACGTGATTAAAAGTTTTGGACGATCAACAGACAAGAGAACTGAGGAGAATTCGAACGAAGCGTTTGGCTATTATTTATACTGTAAATAAATGCTTCAAAGATGGGAATATAGACATGGCGAAATGATTTGAACAAAATAGTTGATAAATAGAAAGAAAAAAAAGACATTACACAAGACTGTGAGTTCAGCAGTCAATAATATCGTCTTGGAAAGGGATGCAAAAAAAAGAAAGAAAGAAAAAAAGAGAAAAAAGAAGCTATTACAACATAGGGTATTCGTATTTGGTCACCCATCCAGGCATTATTCCCGCCGAAAAGGGCTTAACTTTGTTGAGAGAACGAGACGCGGTGCTGTCCTTGTGGTATTATGACTCTACGTTGGATAATTTTTTTTTTTTTATCAAAAGGTAACAAAGGTAACACTGTTTACAATCGATCCATTTTCCAAGTTGAGAGGCTCATAGCCACTTTGATTGCAATTAAGTTGGACTAATTGGCTTCGACGTTTGAATCAACTGCCTAACTTAATTATTTGGATCGACCCAAATTGGTATTAGGTTCGACACATGTAGTCCGACGTTTGAACCGGGCCTTATTGTTTTGACATGGAATTTTATCTTAATAAGATAACCTAATCTTATCAAGAAGTGTACTGTACTCTTTCGGAATACAGATCACCCTGGTAAACTGAAAGAGTGAGGAGCAGAACCACACTACAGAAAAATAAGCACTTTACAGATGGTCACTAAACCCGTATGTTGAAACCTTGTAAAAGTTGCTAGATGAGGTTTCTGGAACTCAGTTATCAGTAAAATGTAAAATCTCTCAGCTATCGGTCAAATTTATCAGGTATCAGTAAACTGTGTAGACGTCGGCTATCAGTTAAAAAAAGGATTATTTCCCAGATGATATTTAAAAATTTTCCAGTTCCCAGTTATCAGCTACATGTAAACCCAATCCAGACCCTCTTACAACAATGTAAAACTGACAACATATTCAACTCTTAGGATATACTTAAAAAACATCAGGCGCTACTTTTAATGAATAACGTTAGTTCGAAACGATGTAGTTTTTTCATAATGGAATTAAGAGTTTCAAACATTCAAAATGTTTGCCAGCTCTCAGCTAAACCTAATCCAGACCCTCTCATAGCAATGTAAAACGCTCAACATATTCATTCAGGCGCTACTTTCAGTGCATAACGTTAGACTGAAACGATCAAATGTTCTTCATAGTTGAGTTGAGAGCCTCAAACAAAGAGGTCCGAGTGCTTTTAGACATCTTACCGTTAAAGAGAACCAAGAAATAGCTGTGGTTCGTTCCATATCTACTTGTTGCTACACAAGTGTAGTTTCCCTCCTCGTATAATCGGACTTTTGCAGTGGCGGTTGTATTTACAAGCACTTTAGAGTTTCTTTTCAGTGCTATGTATATGGGAGGACTTCCAGTAGCTGAACACCATACTTTGTAGCCTGGTAATGATCGTACAACAGCAGATGGTAGCAATACCCTAGGTGGAACTACAAACAAAGTATTACATCGGTTCATTAACGTTGTTCTCACTTAAGGTGGCTTACTACAGTTTTGATGGATTATAACAGCCCAACTTCTAACTAAGAGTAAGACAAATTTTGAGCTATTTTTGATTTCACATTTTCTTAGTTTGTGAAAAATCTGTCTTACAGATTTTTATTTTACTTTGCATGAATGTTAAATCAGAGCCAATTTCTCATCCCTCAAATTTTGAAGTGGGGTCATACGGGTAGATTTTGATAAAAACCTGATTTAACCTACTAGTGCCCAGTTTCTTCTTAGGTACTCGGTCGTTCATTTTGGCCATTTGTTGACGTTTAATTGTTCAAGTTTCACACAGAATGGTAAAAGACTTCAGTAAACAGTAAATAGAGAAAGGAAAAACATCTTGGAAAATTTTCCAAAAGAGTTAGAAGTTGGACTGTTATAATCCATCAAAACTGCAGAAGGCCACCTTAAGAGTCTGTCTCTGTAAAAACCGACCAATGATCCGGGGAACCAATGCAAGGAAGGATTGATAAATGCCACGACCATTTTGTGTTTACAACAGGTGTTTTAACAGTGAAGAATGATCATGGCAGTTAATTTTCCAATTTAAGCAATTGGAAAGAAGAAGCCTGAAAAAAAAAAAAAATCAGGGCTTCCACGGGATTCGAACCCGTGACCTCCGCGATACCAGTGCGATGCTCTACCAACTGAGCTATGAAGCCACACACTGGGAGCGAGGTCAATTAATTGACTTCATATCTTCCCGTGAGGAGTGAAATGATGTGAAGTTTATATGAAATAATTCATATATGAACTGCGGTTGTAAATGACTGTGAAGAATGATCATCGCAGTTAATTTTCCAATTTAAGCAATTGGAAAGAAGAAGCCTGAAAAAAGTCAGGGCTTCAACGGGATTCGAATCCCTTCCTTGGTTCCCCGGATCACCGTTTACTGTTCATACATGTATGTGTGCCGAGAATTGTCCAAAAGAGTGCTTCTACAAACCTTTCAAGAGGACTCAACTCTACTCTATTAAACCGGCTTCGAGGAAAACAATAGTCAGTAATACAAAGAACATCGAAGGATATGAGCGTCACGCTCGACACAAATGAGGAACGCACAAATGTACTTTATAACAAAACTACAGTTGGAAGGAAGAGCTGGCAGTTTTAATGCTACCTAGGTTTCAAGGATCGCTACAGAGGACCAAAACTTTAATTTTGAAGCCAGGTAAGAGATTAATGTGAATTTATAGGAAAACTTTACGAAGGCGAGTGTGTTAGTTACTCGCTGGAATATTTTCAAAATTTCCTGAACTTTAAGCGGTCGTTAGTTTTGAAGACCTAGTGGACAGACAAATTTTATTATTGTTTTAAATTAAGGGACATTTATACTTTCTATTCATGTAGTTCAGCAGTTTCAAACAGGTGCCACATTTTTAAAACGTGCCTTCAAAGTAGAGCTACTTTCGCGTTTGGCTCAAAACTCGATTTAACGGGTAGAAAATCTTCTTTTAACCGTTGAAGGAACAACTTTGAATTATAATTGCAACATGGGTGAACAACTTGCTATGATATATCTATAGTTGAAAAAAAGAATTGGGACTTTTGAGCGAATATTATTTTTTAGAGCGCCGGCAATGTGTGTTTCTTTTCCAGTTTCGGAAGACATGCAACTTGTGTCGAGCGGACCGAACTTCAATCAATCCTGGAAAACGTCAATAAGAATTTTTAATGAAATAAAACTCATTGTAGTGATGACTAGGTAAGGGCTTCGAAATCCCAGCTTATAAGAAAATCGAATTTTCGAAGTAAAATCAGTGGTCGGTTTTTACAGAGACAGCCTCTTAAGTCGTAACATTTTCAACGCTGATTAACACGCACTCTTGGACTTGATGGGAATTTTCCGCATCTATTACCTTGCAAGCAGTGCCAATACCCCTCTGGGATAAGTTAGGGAAGATAGGCCTCCTGATTAACGGAACAATCATTTTCAGATTTTTCGGTCATATTATATTCGTGGTTCGCTTCATGTGTGCAAGGTGGCAGTTGTTTGAAGAAAGGAACTCAATTTCCTACTTACCCTGGCGAATGGTAGTGAAAAACAAAAGGAATCCTTTTCTTTGTGAATCGTAGTCTGAGTGGAACAACAGCACAGCATATTTTCCAGTTACAAGGACAGACTCCCCGGTTCTTTTACCGCAGTAGTGACCAAGATCGTCGCTGTTCTCATTAGTAATCTTCAAATAATCATAACTGCAAAGAAATTAAACTTACTTGAATGTAAATAAATGAGAGCCAATTTGATCAAGCAGTTATTTTATTTAACTAAAGACTAGCAACAGTTCCAGCTAAGTCATGCATTGTTTTTCTATTTTGCTCCTGACTTAAACAGTTATATGCACTAAGACACAGTTGATGTATTAATCAATTCCCACATTGGTTCATAAGTAATAACCTTACAAAGGATTTTAGTTATTTCGTGCTAAGGCAACCAGAGATGTGCACCGTAAATTTGGGAAACAGGAATCTTGTTAAGTTTCTATGAAAAGGTTAAAACTATCACAAGGAACAAAAACGTCTTCTATAATATTTTGAAAATGTTACGAATTAAGTCCAGATGCATATATTTAAGAGGAGGATTAAACTGAAAGACCGTCGCTGAGCATCAAACTGTTTAAAATAATTTGTATTGAATATCCGATACAACCGTGAGGAAAAATGTAAATTGCATACAGCTGAAAGTGCGAGAAGTGATAGATCAAACAAGAGAGACAGTGCTTCATCGGGTATCCAAACACCGAGAAGAGAGTTGAAAATACGACGTACAACGGGGGTATTTTTGACGAATTTCGAGGTGTTTGGATAGCCGATGAAACACTGTCTCGAGTGTTTGATCTATTACTTCTCGCACCTTCAACTGAATGCGATTTACATCTTTCTTCACGGTTGTATCGGATATTCAGAACAAATTTAAATAGTTTGAAAGAGTTATATCTTCTCAATCCAAAAAAACTAAGGAATAAACGGAGAAGTAAATTCTCGTCAAATCTATGTTAATTAAGACCGGGTATCCAAACCTCATTCCTGGTTGTGATTTTCTTTGTTTTAACCTGATGAATTGTAAATGAGTTTGAGAAAGTGTGTATTCCAATTCAAACACCATCTACAGCATCAACTTACCGGCACCATTTATCATCGTGGACGTAAAAATCGTAAAAGGAGATTTTCATTGTTGTGCCTTGAGGAATGGAAACCAAATAAATACAGTCCATGTTGTTTGGATAGTCGTTTGGGTATCCAGGACTTTTCAGTGTGTTGTTTATCTCCGAACCACAAACTATAGAAGATAATATAAAACATAACAACAAAGGCAAAAGTCAATTTAATGACAGCATAGTAAATGTAATTACAGTATTTTTGTTTTCTATGTCAAGCTGAAGCAACAGTTGCCCTCCATTAAATATAAATATTTAATCATATTCAAGGGCGATACAGCATCTGAAAGCAGTGAATGAAACACGATCACACGGCTCACTGCACCAGATGGACGAAGTTGATGCACAAGTAGGAAATAATAACGAAGGAAGGGAGAGAAAGCTACTGCAGAACAAATGCAGCATCACTATATTTGAAACTGAGATTAGAGGAAGTGTTGGTGGTGGTGGATAAATCACAGCAACAGAATTTCCCCGAATTCCATCCGTAGGGTTGCCGTGCGATAGACTCCTGCAGGAGATAGGAAAGGACGACCGCCCAAATTGGCAGGTAATATACAGATTTAGCCAAGCGCTAGCCTAAAAGGGGAGCTACTGATTGCAATAACTGACGATAAAGGAAAAAGATAATTATTTTTTCTTGGATCAGAAACTCGCAAAATGATCAATTGTGAGCATGTAATTGTTCAGCGTGTGGTTTTGCTATTTTTTTCCAGTTAAATTTTAACAAATTATACCCAACAAGCCTAACCAACATTGTAACAATTACGTACGCAATATATCAGGGACTTTCCAAGAGACGATTGTGCAAGGAATATGTAAGAAAAAAAGTCAACAACGCGCCAGGGATTAATTTGCGCCGAAATTTTGCCTTTGCGAGTACTCCTTCCTTCTCCCCCAGAGAATTAATGTGACTTGAGCCCGCGATCCAATCGGTAAACCAGTAACAGGTCAGTGGTCAACTTTAAAAAAAACACGCAACCTCGATGAGCTCTGAACCTGAGTCCGCGACGTAGTCACGTGATACCGGTCAGCGGATAGCTTGTTGCGACAGCTGTCAATTAACAACAGTGTGGACGCCCAAAATCAAAGATGTAGCTATGGTAATGGTGCTACTCTCTTAGTTTTCAAGGAATTGGCGTACATACGTACGGACGGACAGTAACGTGACAACCAAAATTGCTCAGATCGATTGATTACCAAATTTTCTAAGGTATGGGGCTCCGCTCGCGCGCCTTTGGCGCGCAGGAGCTCCGCTGTAAATCTCAAGGATTACTCTAAGCTTACCCACTGCAGCGGCCTAGAGCTTTGAGCATGTATTATTCTTTGGCCTGCTTTAATAACAGTAATTCCTAGAGAAGTCGAACTGAATGCTGGTACTACTAAATCAAGGTGATGCTGAATGTAATACTAGTAAGTCACTGCTTTTGACAGCCGAACGTTAAACCTTTGGAATAAAATCGTCGAGTTGCACGAGCAAAAACAGAATTTGGTTGGACTAAGCGAACCAAGGCTAAGATCGACATTTTCCACAACTGCTACATTTAGCATCTCTACATGTTCTCATGTTCTAGTTATCGGTAAGTAGACCATCCATAGAGATTATGAGTGAAAACTATTAAACCGAACGTTTGGTACTCATTATTCTGCTCCATGTTTATTATAAGCATAAATCTAAGTAAAGCTAACTAGCGCTACTGACTTTAACCTAATCCCTGATGAAAACTAAAGAGAAATCATATAAGCGTTAAAAAAAACTATATCTACCATTGGGTGGTGGCTGAGTGGCCGTCCTGTTTTTTCCTGTTAAAAAGAACTAAAGGTTAGTATTTAATTTGAAATTAATATAGAAACATGCCATTCCATATGAGGACTGTAGTCGTGTGCGGGCTGGGGTCAACGTTTCGATATAAAGCAGTCTGGCCAATGGGGGGGTTAAAAAAAAGAAGTTAATGGTTAACTTCTCTGCAAGAGATTCCATTCTAAATGTGTCATATTAAGCTGCAAAATGCATATTTTGATAAAGACGGAGTCTAATGTTTGAGCAATGTTAATCAAAACGCGTTACGTTAAATTTCACCTGAATACCACATTTGTCGTGAACAGACCACGGCTCTCAATATTCCCTTTCCTTTACTAAAGGACCCTATTCAGCCTCCGTCATCTTCGATGCCATTGATATTCCATGGAGAAGCGAAATCTTATTGCTTTACTGTAAGTTATGTTCTTGAACGTATGTTTAATGATCTTTACTTCACAGTGATTTCCTTCGTTTCGACATGCTCCGAATAAAATGTAATAGCCAAACTCTCGCATGAAACAAAAAGCAAGGTTTGGTTGACTAGCGCCCTTTGGACGTTCTCCCGTTACATTAGTTCTTCTGCAAAGAATCATGCCCTGTAATTTTATATGGAATTACCGATTGGTACAGCAGTGAAATACAACAGAAATCCTTTTTGTTCATCACTTTCATCTGAGTGGAATATGATCACAACGTAGTCTCCAGTGACAAGAACACTCTGTCCAGTCTTCTGGCCACAGTACACACCATATGCGTGATTTTGATCGTTAATAATCTTCATATAGTCATAACTAAAAGCAAAAGATAAATCCATTTAAGGTGGCTACCTATAGTTTTACGATAGCATGCGCGCTGAGGACGAAAGTTCAAGTAATCTGCGCGCGCTCGAAAGAAAACGTCAGTGTTATTCGATATTTTATGACGTCAACATGAGCACAAAAAGCAAAACTAACAGTGAATTATCTAGCGTTTCCTTGAGTGAAATTTTGTAAAATTTGGCGGACTGGTAGTAAATATTTTATTTTAGTCGGAGCTTGTTTTTCAGGGAAATCTGTAAGACCAATTTTTTGGCAGCGGTAAAAGGCATAAATTTGCAAAAATCGAAAAGCCTGCCTTTGCAAACCCTATTTCTTTCGTGTTTTTCGGATGCTCATAGCTATCAGAGAGCTCAAGCCAACCACCACGGCAACAGCAACGAAAACGCCAACAAACAAGAGGTTTTATGAGTAGAACAACGAGTGTGCACGTGCGTTATAAGTGTTTGTACATCTATCAACCATCCACTGCACAACAACAACAACTTTAAATGACTAAGTTCTGCGTATTTTGGATAACGCGAACAACGGCGGCTAATGGTTCGTATTTTCATTTGGAAGCGATCGCTGGCGTTGCATATTTAGCTTAAGCAAGTTCTGAGACCAACAGGCGAACTGAACAGATCTAGATAATTGCAAAATTTGAGGATAAAATATAAATTCATTTCCTACTTGGCGTTGTCCTCGGAGTCTCAGTCGTCATGGCCTAAGTTTTCTACATCTTTTTTTTTTTTTCAATTGGGATTATCGCATTATATTATTTTGTATTTCCCTCGTTAGATGTATCCTACTAAGTAATTTAAATAATAGCTATGGGGTTACTTACTCGCAGTCGGGTAGGCTATCCTCAATTATAAAATCCTTAAAGGAAATGTTCATGGCCGTGTCATGTGGAATAGAAACCAGATAAATACAGTCCATGTTGTTATGGTAGTCAGTGACTGGATATCCGGGACTTTTCAATGAGTTGTTCACCACTGCACCACACACTGTCAAAGTAAAATATGCTTTTTAAAAGACTACTATCTTTACGTGTACAACACTGCATATAAATGATACAAAGATCAAAAACAACAAATTCGTGGATCGCAGTATAAGTAAATAAAAATAATTAACCTCATACTTGCAAAATAATGAGGCTAGCACCCAGACATCAATGAGCAGCTTTACGTTCGAAAACATCTTATATGATATAAATTCCAGACATTTCTCGCCTTATAGGAAAATCAATAATAATAATAATAATAATAATAAAGTATTTATATAGCGCCAATCCACTATTTGTCCATGGCGCTTTACATTAAATTAAAATATATATATATATATATATATATATATATATATATATATATATATATATATAAATTCTATTTCCTTGTGGTGAATGGATTTCAAAAAGCGCTCAACTCTTAGAGGAGCATAGTATATTCATTAAATGTAGTTCAGGACTTCAGGAGTGATTCATCGTTTTATTGCTACAGACCTGTTTCGTATGGTCAACAAGTGACCACACTCATCAGGCAACATCAACGAATGACCGGTTAATTTAAATGCTGGCGGTTAAATACAAATTCAAATAGTTGCTATGGTGCTGATTATTGCGTTACGTTATCTTAAGGTTTTTGAGTACATATCTGTTTCTGTGAGGGCACGAAGTTGCTAATTCATTACGTTTGTTGAGGCTACATACTGACAACACTGACAACATGTTCGACGTAACTATGGGTTCTTACGACGGTGCAGAAACCTGCGAACTCATAGGAACATACATGCTGTCACTAATCACCGCCAAATTTAAAGATCAAGTGGGACTTTATCGTGACGATGGTTTAGCTGTTTGCAAAGCCATGCCAAGAGAAATAGAAAAAATAAAGCAGCAAGTAACCAATGTATTCAAATCGAATGGCCTCAAAATCACGATTGAAGCAAACAAAAAAACAGTTAACTTTTTAGACGTAACCTTCGACCTCACAAGCGGAACCTACAAACCATTTACAAAACCCAACAACAAACTACTATACGTCCATCGACAGAGCAACCACCCCCCGCAACTACTAAAGAACATCCCAGAAAACATAAACAAAAGGCTAACAAGCATCTCATCAAGCCAAAAGGTTTTCGACGAAGCCATACCCCCGTACCAAAAAGCTCTAAATGAAAGCGGATACACCTACAAATTGACATACAACCATCAGCCCATACAAACACCGAGGAGAAACCGCAAGAGAAACATCACCTGGTACAATCCCCCATGGAACTCCAACGTCAAAACCAACCTAGGAAAGAAGTTCCTCCACATAGTCGACAAATGCTTCCCAAAGAACCACCCACTTAACAAGATCTTCAACAGACACACGCTCAAGCTTAGCTACTCCAGCATGCCCAACATGAAATCCATTATCTCGTCACACAACAAAACACTCCTCTCCGATTACAACACAGCCCCAACACAACAACCCAACAAACAGTGCAACTGCCGAACAAAAGACGAATGCCCCCTTCAAGGTAAATGCCTTGAAACGAACGTGGTATACCAAGCAACCGTAACAACCGACACAGAAACAGAATCATACGTAGGACTCGCAACAAACTTCAAAGAACGTTTCAGAAATCATACAACATCCTTCCGACACGTCAACAAAAGAAACAGCACCGAACTGTCAAAACATGTATGGAAACTGAAAGACGCCAAGAAACCATTCAATATAGCATGGAAAGTCCTCAGAAAATCCAAGCCTTACAACAACGTAACTAAAAAATGCAGTTTATGTCTTTACGAAAAATTTCTAATAATCTGCAGGAAAGACCTATGTAGCCTCAACAAACGTAATGAATTAGCAACTTCGTGCCCTCACAGAAACAGATATGTACTCAAAAACCTTAAGATAACGTAACGCAATAATCAGCACCATAGCAACTATTTGAATTTGTATTTAACCGCCAGCATTTAAATTAACCGGTCATTCGTTGATGTTGCCTGATGAGTGTGGTCACTTGTTGACCATACGAAACAGGTCTGTAGCAATAAAACGATGAATCACTCCTGAAGTCCTGAACTACATTTAATGAATATATATATATATATATATATATATATATATATATATATATATATATATATTTAAAAAGCTAAAAAAGGGGAGGGGAAAAAAATAGATACCCAATGGGTATCTGTGTCTGCTGCAATGGAATGGAATGGAATGGAATGACTTTATAGGCGGCAGTTCAATGGGCTAATACCTAGCCGTACCAGAATTTGTGAGAACTAACACTCTGAGTAAACTTATGCTGGATTATTTTAAGGAAATCTATAAACGCTGATGGTCTATTTTGTTAGGCTAAATCATGACCAAGATGATCCATCCTTTTCAGCATATCACACAAGTAAGCAAGTTAAGGCAGCCATTAATAACTTTGTAATACTAAAAGGAGACAAGCAATTCTGAACAAGACAGTTTTGATAAACTTTGTCAGACAATTTTTAGAGAAAACAGTATCAATTACAAAAACTACGAATCACGCAAAGTAAACATTTTCACTTCTTTCTTTTGGGTACAAATCAAAACTCGTTGTTTGGAAAACTAGCTGTAACACAGGTGAATGTGGAAAACGGCTTATAAATGTGTATATAATTATTTGATCAACGTTTGAACCGTCAAGAAAACAGAGTTTTCATGTTTCTTTATCTTTCAGAATGGAAGAAGACCTCTGATACTAACTAATCTTATTAGATTTGGCGTCACAGACAATCACTGTTTTAAGAACAATCTTTAACGCAACAGTATTAACAACGACTTAGAGTAAAATCGAGTTAACATTTTTATTTGTTGGTTTTTTCATTGTTTTCAAAACAAGCTGTAACACAACTGAAGCAATATCTTGCTTTTAAGAGCAAATGACACCAAAAATCGAATTTAATTAAAATTTGGTGGCAGAAGTCGAAAAATCGATTTTTCTCTCTTTTCGTCCACAAATGGCCCTTAGATATGAAACGTGATACATGCATAGTTTTTTTCGAGTTCGAAGTGCTTTAAAATCGAGAAAATAGAGAACAACGATTTTTGCCTCGACGGTCGCCAAAATGGCTGAACGCAAAGGCTGGAAATTAGAAATCTAAACTTAATTTGCGCTCGCGTGTAAAGGAGAACCAAAACTTATCGATACTTTTCCTTGAAAGACAAAGTATTCAGCTATCCAAAAAGGTTAGAACTTGACTTGAGTGCCATTTGAGAATAAACACACATTTTTGAAAAAAATCCCTTTCAGTTACTAGGTCAAATTCTTATTTAACGAATAAAATTCAGAAATATTTTTCGACATGTGTCAAAGCTCCAAATTCCTTGAAACGTCGCCGCAGCTTGGGTTATTCCTCGAGTGATTTTTGAGGCCTGGCTGACAAACCCCAATTTTACTTAGAACATCACGAAAAGTAAACAGTGGACTGCTGAGGGGAAGTGAGTATAGCTAGCTAGGCGTTTAAAGTCCTTGTATTATTAGTTCTTTGTACTGATTAGTAAATTGTTTGCTCTTACTTGTTATATAAAGGTAGAACAGTTCAATCTCAGCGCCAAAGTAACTCTATTTGATCCGAGTAATAAGTTTTCTTGCTTCGAATGCCAGACATTTGTGACGAGATGTCGATTTCACACCAGGTAGAAACAGGAAGTCAATAAACAATTACTACCCGGCCTTGTAATCATTAATCGAAGATAACAGGCCGCTTAAAGAGGCCGTCGATAAAACCAGGAACATGGAACATTCCGGACGATTCCGGAACGTTTCGGAATATCCCGGAACATCCCGGAACGTCTCAGAATATCGAATAATTATAATAATTATGCGAAAAATACGTAAAATTTTGCGTTTTCTTAAGCAGGGGAATACCACCCATTTGAACTTTAGGTTCGGTTGCAAAAAGTTATTTCAGGACCGGCAATTCAGGTTAAATTTGGTAAAAACAAGTCTTTTAAGACAGGGGCGTAGCCAGGGGAGGGTTCCAGGGTTTCCGGAACCCTCCCTTTGGGTTACGACCTAGACATAAAACACTGTTGGGTGCAAGCGCACAATGGCGCGTCTAACATGTTCTACTAGGCGAGGCGCACAAGCACTGATACGGGAAAAAAGTCCAAAGGCTGTGTACACACACTGCAGGGCTCACTGTCTGAACCTCCCAATTGTTCATTCCTGTGATCAACCCTTTATAAAAAACATGCTTTTGGAACATTCAATATACAATTTTTTTAAGTATTCACCGAAGCATAACTAGCTTTCGCTAGCCGTAATTAAGAAAGAAATACCCGAGGCCTTGCGCTTTTCCCATCTATAGTAAGAGCAGTAGAAGCTCTGTCAAATGCACGGCTGTTTGCAATCCAGTTCGGGAAACTAACTGAAACTGCCTGGAACGATCGTTTAGCACATTGCGCCGACTAAAGACTCACTTGAGTCTGCACTTGCCCTAATGCACTTTCATTACAACAGGCAAATAGAAGTTAGTAAAACAATCGACCTTTTTGCACGAAAGCATCCAAGACGCCTCCTTTTTGAGGATATATATCTTAGCTGAGTAAATGGTAAATCACAAGACTACAGTCTCATCCATTTTTAATTTCGTTAGCGTTTCTTTAGGATGTGAGATTTGCAATCTCCTCTCGGAAATCCTAGTTACGTTTGGCACTGCTGAGATAACTGGAAATTTGTGATCAAAATCAAGGAAATGCTATTTCTGAGGACCTAAAATACCAAAATTTTCCAGCGGAGCATGCCCCCGGACCTCCCTAGCAAAGAGCGCCTCCGGCGCTGGATTTTCATTTCAATTGGGTCACTGATACTACAGTAGGAACCCCTCTATGCAAAAATGCTGGCTACGCCCCTGTAAGAAATCTTAATCACTGTTCATTTTGTTTGCACGTCACCGTTTCACTTCCGGGCCGTGGAATTTACTATGTCCCATAGAACGGGTTGTTTTACAGAAGAGCGTTCGTTTTTGCTCATAGATGACTTTAGTCTTCCACGAGCTTAGAAGGCAGTTCAATGGCACTCACTCACTCACTCACTCACTCACTCACTCGATTCTGATTAATTTATTCATTAAAGTTGGATTAAACATTTTTCTCCCACCTCCCCTGGTAAGTATTGTTTTTGTCTCAAACATTACTTGTCACATGTTTGGCTTGTTTTATGGGGGTACTAGAAAGGCGTAAAATTTTTTCCAACAACATGGCGTAAGGGGGCACGGAGATCGAAGATGGTTTTTCGTGCGATCTGTAAACAGGAATTTCTTCGTGGGTTGAAAAAAGGGAATTTATTACGCTAAGGAACACTAACTGCGAGAAATCGACATCGAAATCCTAAAAGCGACGATACTCGCAACGAAATCTTCAGAGTGAATGCCTATAAAAATGGACCTAAATCGCCTATCAATGGCACAAGTCGAAAAATTGATTTCGTTTGTATTTTGTCCATAGATAGGTCCTAGTAAGAATAGAAACGGACCATAGTTAGTTTCTGCTAATACAGCTTTCTTTGGTAGAAATACGCCAAAAACGATTTCGACCCGATTGGGCTCAAAATCTACGAATATTTGATTGCTTCGCACTCCGCAGAACAGCTACTTGAGAATCTTGCAATGGATTTTATATTCAGTTCAGGTCTTCGTAGTATGACTGAGCGAAAACTAAAATAAATCAAAGTCAGTTTTGAGCCCGCAAAGAGATAAAACTGACACGCAAAATTTTACAGTATGTCGCCAAAGAATTATTGCATAAAAACATCGCCATATTTTTCTATGGGCTATAACTTTAAATACCATAAAAACACTTTCTACGGGTTAAATATACACCCACCTGTTACGATATCAAAAAATATCTCTGGGCAAATGGTTTCAAGTCGCCCGCCTTGGCCTGTGTTTCTCATAGATTTTGCCCAAAATCCGCCGTTGGAATGTAAACAATTGCGTGACGCGGATAGCCACTCTCGAGTAAAATATTCGTTTCCAGCAATCCGATGAAAGCAATTTTTGAAACGTTGCGTGGATAAAATAATGGAAAACGTTTTTATTTTGTTTTGTTTTTTTTGTTTAAGTTAGTATAAATATATATGTTTTTTTCATTTGCATTGCAACACCCACGACATCCCTGATAAAGAACGTTACTACAGTACTCCGGGAAATGATTTTAATACTTGTTTATTTTATTGATTTCACTGATAACTTACAATACAGTGGCAGTTTTAGAGATACACTTAACCAATCCTCTATGGTTTATGGCAATTGAATCATTGACTGACAAATAAAGTCAAGTGGAAATACCATAATTTCTATAAACTACTAACTGCGTGACGGCATCTCAGCTCTTCTAGCTGTATAGAAAATTTGTATCTACATAATATGCTCAAACTCAGCTAGAAAACCCGGAATTTCTTGAATTGAATTAGCCGAGGAAGAAATTGCGTTTAAGTTTCAATCATACTGGGAAAAAAAATCCATATTTTCTAATTTGGTTGTTTGATCAATTAACTGAAATTTGCAGATCATAAAACTGTTAGACAAATGAACATTACAGTGGTTGATCTAGGACTAGGTTTACACTAAAGGAGTTATTTTGGATTCGTAAAAGTTCCCGGATTCATCAATTTTAGAGTATTCGGATTAGTAGAGGTTTACAGTGAAAGGATATTCGGATTCTTAATCGTTTATACACGACGATAACTCCAGGAACATTCATGATGGAATAGTTAACAAGCAGTTTGTTGCCTCGACAACGAGAAACAAAATGCCTCCGAAAATAAGGCTAGGGGTAGGTTGAGACAGTCTGAAGTTTTCTTTCAACTCGCTGACCACGGTACTGTTGTCCATCATGTCAGGTCCCTCCAGGTATTTATTCTGGTCTTTACTTAATATCTAGAACCGTCGAGGTTTTCGATCGTGCCATCGCCGCCATCTGCGCAGTAAAGTATAAATTGGGTTTCTGAGGAGTATGGCATTATAATAATAATAATAATAATAATAATAATAATAATAATAATAATAATAGATTTGTATAGCGCCATATCCAGGGCTCATGGCGCTTTACATTACCCATTATAAAAGTGATTACCTACACCTGAAACAGCACGAGGTAATCACCCAGCGACCGCCATCAAATGGCCATCAATGTGCCTACGACTCGACTACGACTGGATCATGTAATCCTCCATTTTCGTTCCAACGCAAACTCAAAAGATCACAGGCGGAAAAATATCCGGATTCGAGAGAAAATCGTTTACACGGCAAAACTCTCCGGATTCAAAAGTTTTCGGATCCAAAGTTCCCACTTTAAATTCCGGATTCAAAATCTCCGGAGACACGACCAAACCGGAGAGTGTTTATTTCTGATTCGTCCACTTTTGTGTAAACGGCAAAATCAATCCGGTACTAAAACGTTCCGGATTCATCACGAATCCGGAACAATTTCCTCTAGTGTAAACCTATAATCCTGGCCATAAGCTGCTGGGTCACCTCCCCTTTTAGCGCGCAAAAACCCACGATTTCAACTACGTCCTTAACGTTTTAGAACAAAAGATGAATAGAAGCAAGTACAATTGACCCCCCTCCCCCCTAGCAATGTTGCATGAAAATGAAGCTTGTTGTATCGATCCATACCCTTTATTTTGATCCTTTGATAGATTCCGAGATATGACAATGTAGTTCTAAGAGTTAATTCCGTGTTCCGATAGATATTTTCCGTAATACAGAGATAGATCAATATCCACGCTAGACTCCTTTCCGTTCTCTCCGATTCCTTTTTTGGCACACGTTTTTCAAGTGTCAATCACGAGACTCGACTCAGACCTCGCAGGTCAAACCAGCTCCAGTCCCTAACTTATTTACAACAAAGCTATTCTGAAGACTAGATCGGATGTGGGAAAAAAGGAAAAAGGGACAATAGAAAGTGGTTAGACAGTTGTGTTGGAACCAAACGCGATTGTTGAAAAATCGCTATTATTGGAATAAGACGTGAATATCTATCTTATCGTCTCTTTAGTTCGAGAATACTGTTCTAGGAGGCGAACAATTCTTGAAACGTGGCTATTCTGAAACTACTGTCAAGGATTTCTTTTTTTCTTCAAAATTTTTATCAACATTGACAGGGGGGAGAGGGGTAGGCGGGCTTGCGCGGTTTTGGTCTTAAGAGAGGCTGACTGTGAAGTCATCTGCCGTAACTGCCCCAACACTTTTGACCAGGATTGTAGTCTTAAATGAACAGCGAACATCCATCTTGTTTTGTTCGCGGAAGTCGGTCACAGAAGAGCGAATTTCAGTGAAATATATATATAATTTGATAAAGCAATTAGCCAAAAATAGGTTGGCCGCCAAAACAGTTTAGGGTTTAGCCTAACTCTAACCTTAAGTTTTAAGACTGAAGAAAAAAAGAAAAAAAGCATTGAGCATTTCAGTTGTTTGAAACAGAAACATTCGCCCACAATGAACTATATGTATAGTACGTGCGTAACCTGGAAAGCAATCCGTCCAGCACAGTAATTGTTCAAATTAACAGCTTACCGAGACACTCGCACTGTCGATGCCTCTTATTTATGATCTAAACTTTTTAGGATTTGTTTACTTTACTTTTTCCGACTTTTTAGCTGGAGAAAAGGCACTAAACGTGCTGGTACAAATAAAAAGGTTTAACCGAAAATGGATCCGTCGAAATCAACAAATACAAATTTAATCACTGTAGCGTTCCTTCAGATCACGTAAGGCTACAAACCAACAATATCAACTTGTCATTACGCTTAACAAATGAACTTAGAGCGATTTTCTTTCTAGAACTCGTTCTTGTAATTAAAATGATCAAACTGAAAGAACGACAGCCTAAAACGACATAGCAGTAACACCCGAACTCCAAGTAAATTGCTTTTAATTGGCGTTTTTAATTAACGAAATTTCCAAAGCGATGACTTTCAAAATATTAAAGCTAAAAGTGGTCCATTATGTTTTTCTTTTCACCCAAATGTTCTAAGATAGCCATCTGCGGTTTGTTGGAAACGAATTATGTATTCAGGGTGACCGCCAGCGTCACGCAATTTTCTACATTCTCACTGTGGTTCAGGGAAAAATTTAGAAGAAGCACAGGCCAAGGCGGGCGACTTTAAACCATTTGCCCAGAGATATTTTTTGATTTTCAAACAGGTGGGTGTATAGTTAACCCGTAGAAAGTGTTTTTATGGCATTTAAAGTTATAGCCCATGGAAAATTATGGCGATATTTTAGTGCTATAATTCGTTTGCAACACATCGTAATATTTTGCGTTTCTGTTCGATCTCGTTTCGGGCTCAACCGAAACCTCGATTTATTTCATTTTTCGCTCAGTCATACCATGAAGACCTGAGCTGAATGTGAAGACCATTGAAAGATTCTCAAGTAGCTGTTCTGCGGAGCTCGAAGCAATCAAATATTCGAAAAATTCAGCAAAACCGGAAGTAGATTTTGAGCCCAATCGGAAAAAAATCGTTTTTCGCAAATTTCTCCCCAAAAAAGCTGAATTGGCAGAAACTAACTATGGTCCGTTTGTTTACTAGCTAGGGTCAATCTATGGGCAAAAAATGAGCAAAATCGATTTTTCGACTTGTGCCGTTGTTTGGTCCATAGTTATGGGCACTGGCTCTTAACAGCTACGATGTGTATCGACCGTGAACCGTGGACGAATCGACGGAAACGTTTAAAAATATTTTATTGTCACCCGGAGGAGGAATGAGATGAATGCCGTGTCATCTGGAAGCTAAGGTAAGCCTCCTTGTTGTATCCGTTTTTTTCTTTAAAAATTATGCCTATAAGAGCGCTTTTGAGTACTAGTAATATAGATTCTTTCGTTCGGAAACTGCTCGATTCCGAAATTAGTCACATGGCAAAGCACATGGTTTTCGAAACTCAAATGAGCTGTCGTTTGCAATTTCGTGTCATTGTTGGGTGTTGTTTTACGGAGTTGATTTCTGTCTGTTGGCGATTTCTATTATCGGAGCTATGGATGTTTTTTGTACTGAAAATGCTGATAACAAGTCTCTAGTATATTCGGGGACAAAAGCATTATCGGAGCCCTCGAGTGGCCGGGGTAATTCGCAAGGCCAGGAGAGGTGTAGCTTCGAAGAAGCTTACGTCGAGTTCCCCTCTCGCTGGGACTTAAATGCCACAATTGTGGAAAGCGAGATTGAGAGAAAACTTTCAAATACTTATCAAACAAATGCTATACAAATTTTAAATAATCTATACCAAATAACAAATGTCAAATACCAAATGCTGAACAACTGTGAAATACATGACCTATCAGATGAGGAATCGCCGAAACATGAAAATACCAAGGAGCAGAGCGAATCTGTTACGGTACCCGAGCAGTATATCGACACATGTATAAGAAAACCTGAACTCCAAAACGGAATTCTACTCCAGGTGTCAAGTAAGTTTAATTTTCAATGCAGTGGCGATCGTCAATTTTCAAATGTACTCGACAATAACAAAATTCAGCTACGAAATTCAAGAGCAGTGGTAGTCTCTCATTTACGAATGAGATGAGGAAGAGAGCCCTCTAGAATTTCTTTCAGTGTGGTGACTAGACTTTTTAAAAGGAGAAAGACAAGAAATGCGGTCAAATTATACACTAAGAATTATGTGCCTCCATCATCTATGTTGAAGGTTATGCTGTGCGAATATGCTCGTAATCACTTCTTTGAACAATGCAGAAGATCAAACTTCACAGTTTTCCCGAAGAAGTATTTTATTAGACGGAAGCTTCATTTGTTTGTTTTTCGACTGAGGACACTGAAGCATAAAAAGTCACCTTCGTCTTGTATTTATACTGAAAACAATATTTACAAAAAATTAAGGCAGCTCCGCGTTAAAACTTATCATTTATCTAGCAGAATCATATCACTTAGTGGAGATGTTGAATTAAATCCAGGGCCTTCAGAACAGACTTGTAATCTCTTGTGTAGTTCATCACGTATGAATTCTGCATCTCTATTAGAAACAAGATTGTTTTACTTAGGCAGAACTGCAGTTGATGTTGGAGGAGGTGGTGATTGCTTTTTTAGAGCTGTATCGCATTAGCCTGCGTAGCAAGCGTTTCTGTGGGGTTCGGGAACAAAGAATTACAGAGCGAAAAATGGAGCGAGTAAAAGAGGGGGGAGGGGGAGGGGAAGGAAGGAAGGAAACGCTTGCAGACAAACCCCTGGATTTCGAAAACGCCCACTTGGCCTTTCATGCCTGAGTGCGCACACTGAGATTTCGTGCTGTCATCGACTGTCATAAATTAACCAATAAAATCTTCGGCCTTCCGTAGCGGAAGTGAACTTTGAACCAAAATAAACTTTACTCGCCAAAATATGTCTGAAACAACGAGCGCACGGTGGGAACGGAGAAATCTCAATGAATTAAATTTGGTAATTTATAATCAAGCTATATTTCTACTCAATCCGTCTAAAAGGAAGGACTGCAAGAGTGAAGTTTTAGCACAAATCTGCCAGAAAGTTAAAATGTGAGAAGTATTCCAGTCGCGTTAGTAATCCTTGTGCTCGCATGATTCGAAATCTTGGATCACTGTATTCGTTCGTCCAGGAATCGATACAAGGTAAAAGTTAACTCCCACAAAGGCAATTCCAGCAAAGAAGCGTTTGCTGGAAACGCCAGATCCGCAAATCGGTTCGAGTGTTATCGCCTGTAGCAAAAACAAACAACGGAAAGTCTTCTCGGCAAACTTTGGAATTTGGACAGGAGAGGCTTCAAACACCTGAGAGGGGAAATAACGATAATCTTGACCAGTATCTGAATAAAGATAATCTTCCCCTAGGCGGCCTCCAAGTCAAAGTTGTTTATAAAATGTCCTCGTAAGAATTCCCCGCGACGAGACGACTAAATTTTTTGCTAAGGCAAATATGTGACAAAAACTGGCACGCCGCAGCTAACACTACAACAAATCATTCAGAATTGTATCCAGAGGTTCTAAATGCTGTCAACAAAAATGCTTCTAATGAAATGTCAGAGTACCTACGACAACATGTTGCCATGTAACAAGCCAGACGAAATCACTAGGTTTTCCCACGCAGTAGTGCGAATTTTCTGTCTTGTGGTTTATTATCTTGTCCTTGGCGCGTGTGGCATTCAAGAAAGTGATATTAAAATTACAGGAACAGCTGCAAATTGTGTCGCGCTTGCTTCTGCAATGATGTGCAGACTTCGAAAAACCAAAGCGTCGGCATTGCACTACAGGATTTCTACCGTACTGTCGAAGCTGACGACTAAATCCTCGTTCAGCGAGAAAAGTTAAAGCGTCTTGTAACCGAGCTTCGAACTCGTTTTCCCCTTTTGTCTGGCACTCAAAGGTATTAAAATACCTTTGATCGACACATGTCAATAATATTGGACTAGCCCAGCCAAACACGAGCTCCGTTCGCTGGCGAACGGAGATTTTCAAAATCCAGGGGTTTGTCTGCAAGCGTTTCCTTCCTTCCCCTCTCCCACCCCCCTCTTTCTTTTTTTTTTGGTTCTCGCCCCATTTTCCGCGCAGACAAAACACCGAAAATCTCGTTCCTCGGTCTTTCTTTGCTTCCAAACCCCACGGAAACGCTTGCTACGCAGGCTAGTATCGCAGCAACTTTATGGCAATCCCAATAACCATTTTTATGTGCGAAGTGTTGGTGTTCAGTATTTAGTGCGTAACCCTGAACAATTTATAGAGAGTAACACTGATCATTCTTGACAAGATTATTTACAAAGAATGTCAAATGAGGGAACATGGGCTGATGCCATCATAATTCAAGCGGTTGCTAACTGCCTTAACTTATCAATTCATATTACTGAGTCAAATCCAGCCTTTTCTCCTGTTACTGTGGTTGAACCAGTAAATGTGACAGGTGACAGCCTAAGAATTTACATTGGGCATGTAGATGAAATTCATTATGTTTCCACAAGTGAGATGTGAAGAAGATACAGTAATAGTGAAACAAATAAGGATAAGAAAAACCAAGGTAACCAGAAACAGAAATTGAGCCTAAAACATGTAAGGGAAATTAAGCGAAAGTCCTTCAGAAAACGAAAAGCAGCTAACCCGGAACGTGTAAGGGAAATTAACAAGCAGTCGGTTAGAAAACGAAGAATAAAAAACCCAGAGCGTGTAAGGGAAATTAACAAGGAATCTGTTCGAAAACGAAAAGCGGATGACCCAGAGCTTGTGAGGAAGATTAATAAGCAGTCCGTTAGAAAAGGTAAAGAAGATAACCCAGAGCTTGTAAGGAAGATTAATAAGCAGTCGGTTAGAAAAGGTAAAGCAGATAAGCCAGAGCTTGTAAGAGAAATTAATAAGCAGCCTGTTCGAAAACGAAAAGCAGATAAGCCAGAGCTTGTAAGAGAAATTAATAAGCAGCCTGTTCGAAAACGAAAAGCAGATAAGCCAGAGCTTGTAAGGGAAACAAATAAACTGTCTTTTAAGAAAAAGAAAGCCAATAACCCAGAATACATTAAACAAATCAATAGAAATTCCAAAGAAAAGCTCAAAACAGTGTCATGTTTCCATACCGCCAATGTAGCTAATGAAACACTTTTTCATGATCTCCCAAATGTATCACGAGGAACATTTGGCAGTGACAAGTTGCAAGCACAAAAAAACATAGATACTAATGCAATTTCCGTGATAAATTTGTTTCACAAGAACATTGCACATGGCCCAGAATATGTATGCACTTGTTGTAATCAGTTGTGGTACAAGTCCTCTGTAGTGAAATGTGATGTAAATAAATACAAGTCATGCTCACAAGATGTGGTTAAGTCCTGTCTTACTGGTTTTAAAAGTGTTAACGACATTGAATGGATATGCATAACTTGTGATTCAAATCTAAAGAAAGGAAAGTTGCCAAGCTGTTCTAAAGCCAATAAAATGAGTTTTCCTGACAAGCATGATGTATTAAATTTGACATCATTAGAAGAGCGACTTATATCACCACGTATACCTTTTATGCAAATCCGTGAACTACCTAGAGGTGGTCAGTTGTCCATTCATGGAAACATTGTAAATGTCCCAAGTGATGTCAATTCAACTGTACATTATCTCCCAAGGCCACTTAGTGAATCACAAACTATTCCTATAAAACTTAAAAGGCGTCTCAGTTATAAGCATCATTATCAGTTCCAGAATGTTAGACCTAAGAGAGTATTAGATGCAGCGAAATATCTTGCAGACACAAGTGACTTGTTCAGAGGAGAAGGCATAGAAGTTCAAAATAGATGGCTAAATGATATTAATTCCACTAACAATGAAGATTGGCAAGAATTTGTGCAAAACCCTAGTGCCCTAAATCCTATTGGTGAAGCCCTTTCAGAGGACAAAATGGAGGATGTAAGCAATAACAACATTTTTAACACTGGAGTTGATAGTCAAGACAAAGTAGTTGATAATAATGATGATTGGTGTGAAGTTGAGGAACGTCCTTCAGGAGTTACAGATACATTACTGCAAGAATCCAACATAGTAGAAAATGCAGACAGAATTATTAGTTTTGCACCAGGTGAAGGAAACAAACCATTAGGGATATTCTTAGACAAGGACTCAGAATACCTTTCATTTCCTTCAATATTTTGTGGAAAACGAAGACCTGACAACAATGAAAGAAAGGTCCCTGTATCATACAGTACAATTGCGAAGTGGGAATTAAGAAGTAAGGATAGGAGAGCTGCTATGTCTGTACCTAATATCTTTTATAAGCTGAAAAAGCTGCAAATCAAGCAAATTCAAGATTGTGCTTGTATTTCACTCAGAAAGTGTAAGACAAAAGGGAAATCTTTCACTGCTGGAGACTTGAAATATGAAGATTACCTCAATAAGCTTGTACACCTAGATGAAGGTTTCAGAGTTTTAAAAAGTGTCCGAGGGTCACCACCTTGGTTTGAAAAGTGCAAAAAAGACCTGTTTGCAATGATTCGTCAACTTGGCAATCCAACATTGTTTTGCTCCTTTTCAGCTGCTGAAACAAGGTGGACTCATCTTCTTAAAACCTTAGGTAGAATTGTTGAGAGAAAAGAGTACACTGATGATGAAATCCAACAAATGACTTGGGAACAAAAATCAGATCTTATTCAAAAAGATCCTGGGACCTGTGCTAGGAACTTTGACCACATGGTACAGTTGTTTATTCGTGACGTTTTAAGAGTGCCTGCCTGTAAAAATCAGACAAATTCTTAATTTCGCGGCAAGGGTCGAAAATTCGATTTCGCTCATATTCTTATGGTAGATAGGCTAGGGCATGACAAAAACTACTGGATAGTTTTTTTGGCAAAATATCCTTTTATTTCGAAGAAATATGCAAATTACCATATTCCGTTAAAATCGTCATTTGACGCACCATTTTATTAAGCAAGTTTGAGAGCCTCGCATGCAAAACCACATCATTCTTGCGTCTTTAAAACACTCAAATATTTTTGTGCAATGCTGAAATGTGTACTGGGTTGATTTTAGGGAATGTTGCGTTGTCTTTTTGCGTGCAAAATAATTAAATTTCCAAGACATGTATTTTATTCACTTAAAAGTACTTCGTGAATATAATTAATTTTCACCATGTGCGAAACCTTCAAATGGATCAAGCTTCTGGTGGTTGAATCATAGAAGGATGGTCTACAGATTCCCGTAAAAACTTCTTTGGGCAAATGATTGTGAGCGACGCGAGAGTTTTTCAAAGTACGTCAAAAATGCAAATATTTGACCATCCGTCGTCAAATTTCAATTTACGGGTTAGACGTATATGTTAGCATGTGCCACACGATTTGACCTATAATAAGTTGAAATAGACACAGAGCTGATAATTTCGAAATGTTCTAACCTTGTTTGTTGTAAAAGGCAGGTCCAAAGCCGATTTGACGTGCTTCTAGTCGATCTCTCACCACTCGTTGCGCCCACATAAAGCAGAAGTTTGCTTTTGTTTACACAAGGTTAACGTCCGATGTACATCGCCTACTGTCAACCTATTATTGATCGAATACTATGAATCTGTGACCATCTTTCTGCGCTTATGAACATCACTGCATCTGAAACGGCTGAGTCATTTGTAGATAGTTGCTTGCTTTACGCTTCGCCAAAATATTGCGTTTGATCGATTGCTGACCATTGCTGATAAGCGTGTCGGCGCAGCACAATCTTACAGCCGTTATTTGTTCGTTACGCAATGCTGTCACGGCATATGCTGCACATTTTGATCTGTTTTGTATAGAGTACTCTCAGGATAAGTGAAACAATTCAATCATTGTTCATCTGTTTGTTCATATATATAATAATATGTGTATATTTATATAATCGTGTTCTATAGTGTACGTGGCGTCGGTCCAAAGCACGTTTGTTGTACGTTCTGACGTTTCAGACAACAGTTGATAAAGCTAGTGCCTGTACTCACTAGAATTTTAAGAAAATCGCCATAAACAAATTATAGATCAATGAAGCAAGAACTAGCTGAAATAAAAATAGGAAATCACAACATGTCTAATTCGTGAGAAAAACAGACTAGATTTAATTAGTAATTACGTGAGTAAATAGCCCTGGCCATGCTATTTTATTTGGCGTATTTTGTTTGCTTAGTGGCGAGGCATTGGTATGTAACAGAAAATAGTGCACTGTTGTCAGTACAGTCCAAAATTATCGTCAGTAAAATATTGTAAATAAAACACCTATTGACCGGTTACCTCCGCGGCCACCATTTGGTCATTCCGATAAGGGTTTCATTATTGTCTTTACCCCTATTAAGCGGCCACCCAAAATTTAAGAACTTTGTTTTGGAAAGGGCGATGGCAGATAAGAGTCTGAAATTGAAGGTGCATGACGAGTGATAATTCAAACACACGTCTATCATGATTGTCTTGAATTGACTCCATGTTCACCAAGAAATTTAAAGTCCGAAAGTGAAAAATTAAATATTCAAGGTACACCAACCTCTATTTAAGCGGCTAGCGCCATTAAGCGGTCACCACCCATTTCCCAGAGGGTAGCCCACTGTATTACATGTAAACCAAAAATAATTGCATAGCGCGAAAAGACCTAGGCATGTAGGTAGCGGTGGTCGAGTAAAAGATAACAACAGGGGCAATAGTAAACTATTCATTCTTTTCATTTCTTAATTCAATCTCTTCCTACTCAACACGACTGTGTGCTCCCAATAATTCCAAGCCTTACGGAGGCTTACGTATTAGGATAGAAATTGTCCTACCCCTACCCCCTAAAATGGGATGACAGCATTGCGTGACGAACAAGGAACCGCTGCAAGCAAGGATTCAAGCCATCAAACCATGATGATCAAACGTAATATTTTGGTGTAGTGCAAAGCAAGCAACTATCTACAAATGACTTAGCCGTTTTGACTTAGATGCAGTGGTGATAATATGCGTCGAAAGAGGGTCACAGATTCATGGTATTTGACCGTTAAATAAGTTGACAGTTGGCGACGATGTACATCGGAGGTTATGTAAACAAAAGCAAACTTCTGCTTTATGTGCGACGAATGGTGAGAGAAACACGTCAAATCGGTTTTGGACCTGCCTTTTACAGCAAATGAGGTTAGAGCATTTCGAAATTATCAGCTCTGTGTCTATTTCAACTTAACATAGGTCAAGTCATGTGGCGCATGCTAAAATATACGTCTAACCCGTAAATTGAAATTTGACGACGGATGGTCAAATATTTGCATTTTTGAAGGACTTTGAAAAGCTCTCGCGTCGCTCACAATCATTTGCCCAAAGAAATTTTTACAGGAATCTGTAGACCATCCTTCTGTGATTCAACCACCAGAAGCTTGATCCATTTGAAGGTTTCGCACATGGTGAAAATTAATTATATTCACGAAGTACTTTTAAGTGAATGAAATACATGTCTTGGAAATTTAATTATTTTGCACGCAAAAAGACAACGCAACATTCCCTAAAATCAACCCAGTACACATTTCAGCATTGCACAAAAATATTTGAGTGTTTTAAAGACGCAAGAATGATGTGGTTTTGCATGCGAGGCTCTCAAACTTGCTTAATAAAATGGTGCGTTAAATGACGATTTTAACGGAATATGGTAATTTGCATATTTCTTCGAAATAAAAGGATATTTTGCCAAAAAACTATCCAGTAGTTTTTGTCATGCCCTAGCCTATCTACCATGAAAATATGAGCGAAATCGAATTTTCGACCCTTGCCGAGTTATTTTCCATTTTTATGGACAGGGACTCTTAAAGAGCAGTGTTGCACCAATAGGAGAAATAGCTGATTATTTTTACAGAGTAGAACTTCAGCAAAGAGGAAGCCCACATATTCATGGATTGTTTTGGATAAAGGATGCACCACAGTATGAAAAAGATTCCAATGAAGAGGTTGTCGCATTTGTTGATTAATTTATCATCTGCCACAAGCCGAACGGTTCAAGTGAAATGGAAAATCTTGTCAATTTGCAAATGCACAGACATGCCAAAACTTGCAAGAGATCTGGGAATAACATATGTCGATTTAACTTTCTATCGCCACCAATGCCCAGGACAATTATACTGAAACCACTTGAGGAATCCTATCATGATGAGAAGGAGAGTAAACTAATAAAAGAAAATTCTGAAAAAATTAAATAGGTCCTTGACGGCATGAAATATGGTGAAGATATAAGCTTTGAAGATTTCCTGATAAAATTAGGATTAACTGAAGAAAGTTATCTCTTTGCTATCAGGAACACATTAAAGCATGACACATTATTTCTTAAAAGATCACCATCAGAAATAAGGATCAACACTTACAATGCTCACTTATTCCAAGCCTGGCAAGCAAACATGGACATACAATATGTGTTAGACTATCAGACTATCTAGACGTACGTTCGAATATATTTTCCGAGTGGCTGGTCCGGATTTGGCTTACTTTTCTGCCATGAAAACAAACGTTGTCGAAAACTTGACCGAATGAGATTGACGCAATCTGGACACCGCAAGGTGCGAGATACCATGCGACCGCAAGTGAATATATCTGTTATCTCGACCTTGGTTACCGACCTAAACCATGCCTGGTCACAGGGTAAATCGAACTTTTACCTTGATTAACTTTCTATTGTCTCGGGCGGCGTTAGCAATTTTCCACGAAATAAACACATCACAACGCTTTTCATTCCCTACATGTTGATACTGCTGATACTTAAAAAAATCCGCTAAAAAAGGTACGCAGTCAGTTATAAATTCGGTCTATCTCCGGGTTCCTCATGGCAGATGTAAAGGCAGTTGTCAAGTTATGTATCAAGAAAACAGCTTCGGATTGGCAGCTGAAGCATATTGAAGATTAATTAGACAGTGTTGGTCTTTATTATCCAACTGCAGTGAATACCGTCCAAATAACAGTACAAATATACAGCGATATTGTACAGTTATTTGTACAGTAGAAAACCTGTTTACCGTACAGGTCGGCGCGCGCACGCAAAACTGTCACACTCCCCCTCTTTCATTGATAAATTTATTGACTACAGCAGTTGGATAATAAATCTCTTATTAGATGTTTTGGTGTGTAATATCGCTTTATATTTTTTACGGCACAACTCGTAAAAATATACAGCGATACTACACACCAAAACATCTAATGAGATATATGTATTTTGGTAAAAACAATGGTACATGCTTGTCATAAATTAGCATGGATTAACGAAGTTTGGATGCTAAATTTAGGTCTGAGAAAGGTCAAACAAGCAACCACAGCACCGCAAATAACTTTATTTCACCGAACACCATAGCGTGAAAAACACAAACATAACACACCGAAGGGTTTGAGATCACCCCAGCACCGCAAGTTGGGATTTTATTCCTCGCATCACCGCTTTAAAAACAAAGGACAAGCTTAAATTTTTGCCTGTAGGCAATTTTAATTACATGCATACGTATACGCATACATACTTTATTGACTTTCCCCTAAGAGGCTTTTCAAAGACAACAACTTAAATTTAAATAAGTACAACAATAAAAATAAGTTGGCAGCAATAAAAATCTACTTTAACGACCCTAAAAAATTATTTACACTAATATTTAAGAATCTATAAAATTCTTCACCAGTTTACGTTTCATGTTAAATTTAAAAGCAGATACTGATTTAAAAGTTTTAAGATAACTATCCATGAAAATCCTCTCGCTCACCCAAAGCACAGGAGACCCGAACACAGTATCAGCAATGACATAATCATTTACATTCATGTAAAATAAATGCACTGTTATTTACCTGTGTTTCTGGGTCTGTTTGAGCCGTTTAGACGGGATTTTACTAGAAGCAAAGGCAGTTTTCATTTCAAATATCACCTTGTCTGCCGTTTTGTAAATGCGAAGATCACTACGTTCATTAGCTATTAACTCTCACTGGGCGAGTTTTCAAAATCTTCATTAACTATTAGCTCACATTGGGGGAGAAATTATCAGGTTTCATAAATCCTCAAACCTTCAAGATAAACGATGACTATATGGGATTATACAATAATAAGTTCATAATCCCACAAAAACGATCAATCACCTAGCAAGTAATGAACATCCCGAAACCAGCTTATACACATAAAACGAGATGTCACATATGACGATCTTTGCAGTTTTCCTTCTTCGAAAGCACACGGTTGTTGACGGATTTCACGTTGTCTTTTTCTTGTATTGGATTGGTTCCGGGTTGGTCGTTTGTCGCGAGCTGTTTCCTTTTTCCTTTTCTGGTACCAATTAGTTCGAATATTCCCCTGAGGAACGAATTGCGAATTTTCCACCCGAAAGAAGTACAGGCCGAAAATACTCATGCGTCATGGCACGTAATGGAATCTGCAGCCAAACATGAAGAGTGAATTCGAGATCTTGTCGTATATGAAGTAGTAGTAGCGCGTTCTACAGCTTATCATAGCGTCTACATGCATTATAAATGCAGCAGACACAGAAATAAACCCTGAATTATATTTTTTTATGGGTGCCGTCCAATGCTTTATAATTTACTTTCACTCCTTCCAGACTCTTATCCTTAACCGTGTCTCCATTCAGTTCTCCGAGGAAGTAAGAACAGTCCTATAAACCAATTCATGAGGAAAATATTCCCTTGACTCACCTTGTGTGGCGATGGTCCTGCCCTTTTCATGCCACACAAACATTAATAGCGTGAAAAGAGTTTTCATATTGCTGAAGTATATCTTGTCCATAATGAGAGTAAAGATCGACCTTTACTGGAAAGTGGCCATTCCTGCAGGCAAGATCATGTAGAAAATATTGCTTCAAAACTATTATTATAGTAAGTTTAGCTACACTAAAAAGTATATTTCTAAATGGTTTCAAACACAATTTGCAGGGTGTTTTTGTTTTCGTCTGTTTTGCGCTAATTTGTTTGTTTTGTATATATTTTTCAATGTTTGAAAGACTTTAACAACTTACAAGCGGCTTTCGACACACGTCACCGAAATAAAAGAAAAACTTCATGTCCCGAACAGGATCCGACCCCGCGTCTCCCCACATACTAGTCGGGTGTGATATTCATTACGTCATCAGGGCAACCACGCTGGATACGTGGCAGCTTATTGATGGGAATAGATAGAACACGGCCAATCTAAGAGACATCGTTCCTTCGAGACATTTGCGTGTTTCATGGCTCCTTCCCGCCAATGGGGGTAGCGTAACAAACAAACGCGCGTCTCCCCGCATTTGCTCGAAGATGCTTTAATTCCATTTGAGCAATACAATTCAAGTAATTTGGTTACAAAAATAAAGCTAAAATCGGATAAGGAAAGGCAAAAAGTTACATCTCTCGCATGCACACACCAAAGGTGGGAAAAAACTAGTCAATTGTAACCTACTTTCTAGAAAATCATTATCACAGATATTCTTTGCACTTTCTCATTTTCAGCAGCCGTAGAAGCACCGGACTTTACCAGATTTTTGGCTTTAAAAGTTGTACTGGCCACCGGATCTTAGGCTATGAGCTCTAAAACTGACCAAATCAATCTCTATAAAGCCACAAGTGATTTCTTGTAATTTATAATCATCTACACCCGGTATAGCTGAGTCCTCAAAGGCCTGAAGTATATAAATTGCCTTCTTATACCCTGGGTTTTAAAATGTGACGCTCTTGTCAGCAAACTTTGTAATGTTTTGACGATGACAGAAACTCGTCGATCTCCGCACTGGCTTTCTCAACGTCACCTGCACCCAAGAGATCTGCATCTTCGTGGTTTTCGGGCTTCGAATTTCAGCGTTTCAGTCTCGGCCGCTCTTCCTACCTTCTAAGTTCCGCTGGGTTTCTATGTGAGACCAAACCTGACGTAAGGCTTTCGATCTTCTGGTCATGGTAGGATTTGAGTCGCTCGAAAACGTCCCATGCCTCCGAACTATTCTGGTTCTTAGAAGTTCCTGGACTTAAGGCCATATCGTTACCGTGACTAAAACGAAAAAGAATTCGGAAGCACCTCCGAGTATAGTCTCACACTTGCTAAACAAATCAAGCAATGCACTCCTTCATATACCCCAGTGTAGTCTTGGGAGACGTCACGGGCGAACATGAAAACAAGCACGCTCAGAGCACCTTTATGAAACATCTTTTCTTTGAGAATATTAATACTTCTTCCACCCTATACTAGAAAGTTAACACTTCCATAGAAAATAGCAAGACGGCTGAACTTCGCGCTTAAACGCGGCGAAAGAAAGAAGAAAATTCAGACGAACCGCCATCAGGAGCGCTTCAGATCACTACCTTTACGCGAAAAATGCTTTCTTGCAGAAATGTTATGAAACACTCGGTTGATTTATTCAGAATACATGCCGAAAATTCCAAACATTGATTAAAACGGTCTACGGTTATATCTAGAGTCTATATTATCTATTTTTACTGAAAGAAAAACGAATTTTTGAAGAAAAGGATTACGATAAACGATCAAAACTACGAGATTTCGGCAAATCAAACCATTACAGATCAGCAATCAGCTAATTCAGCCGAAAGGAAATGCAGAATCTCAGCGCGAACATAGCACATAGGTGTCCACATCAAACCTGTTTTAAACAGCAAAGAGGTTGGTAAAGTCTTCGCTCCGAATCAGAAGAAGCTCCCTACAGTTACGAATAAATATGCAGTCTATAAAGTCAAATGCAATCTGTGCGACGCGGATTATGTCGGTCGTACAACACGACATTTACACCAATGCATCAGCGAACACAAATACCCATCAATGGGCAGGCACAAATGGGAATATGGACTAACGAAGTCTGCCGTAGAAGACAATCAATTCTCTATTTTGATGAAATGTAAATCGAGGCTTGATTTTTTACTCTTTGAGATGCTATTCAGTAATGAACTGTACACTGAAAAGACTCAATTTCTCTTTTTACGTGAATCTTGGCGTGGAAATATTTTATTGTACTGTTTTGTTTTTTTTATATAGTTTTTTAGCATTTTTAGCATTGTTTTATTCGTGTTCATGTCTTCTAGGAATCCTTAGTGTAAATTTATTTTCGTAAAATTTTACTTCACTCAATGGACTTGATAATCACGTCAAGCAAACGTCGAAACGTAGTCATTGAATTTAAACCAAAATGGTTTAAGTTTTTTCATTTTATTGCAACGTTCTAAAGCCAATTTGAAAAGATTCTTTTTCTCGCCGAATCGTCCTACTCTTTTTCATAGCAGTAGGTATATGTAATGAGTTTGCTGTCATTTCTCTTGCTGGAGACAAAAATTCTTTAGAAACGTAATTAATGTCTTTGCCTATTGCCTTACGATTGCAGACGGGCTAGATTTTGTCAGAATTGACAGATGTTTAACAATTTTGAAACCTGATTCTTAGGATTTTCTTTTTATCTCAGCTTTTTATCTTCCTGATGGAAGCTTTTTATCTTACTAATACAACGTTTGAATCCTGAAAACTGAAATTAAATTCTTTCAATGCAACTCTAAAGGTCGACGCAATTTTGCCATCTAGAAAGTATTTGTTTCAGCAACCGTACCGTTTCAAAACGAGCAGAGAAGCGGCACGCACGTACATGTAAATGTGGAAAACACGCAAGATCGACGACAATATAAAGCAAACACAAACTTGTAACCTTATTTTAGCAAGTTAGTCAAAAACCCAAACCCCGTCATCGGCAAAAACATACCTTCTAAGAGGAACCAGCATCAATGCGTCAAAGACAACGCTTGTTTAGGCTACAAGCCAAAGAAACAATCAAGCCAAAATGACAAGTATTTTTACGACGTAACGTGAAGTCAGTTCACCCGGTTCACCTCCAACCAATCAAAAGCCTTGACTGACCATGACCAATTATCCAGCTTGTTTTATAACATTCTAAAATCGCAGTTGAACTGGCATGAAGATCGTCAGTCTTAAAACGTTTTCCTGTTCACCAGAAGACAACTACATAACATCTAAAGTTTCTTATTTGGTATTTCTCAGTCAACGTACTCAGTAGTTTGTAGCCAGTCATGTATGTAAAATATCAAATGAGGATCGAGTAAGAAGCAGCTGTGGCTACGTAAAAGAAAATCGTTATAAATAGATAATTATTTCGCCGAGAAGCTAACTTTGAATTGGAGTGAAAGTAGAATATTTTGCTAAGGTGTTGGCCGCAAAATTAAGGGAGCTTCTACTGGGCTTTGGGATGTCCATAGCACATCCAGGTGGTGATAACAAGCGCTTAATAGCGGTTGGATAGTCGTTTTCCAAAACTCTACCGTATTTTTGTTGTAAATTCATCAGCGGGAGGACGCATCTGGAAGTCATGAGAAAAGATACATCTAAAACAGAATGGCACCTATTACACTATCAAATGATGCATCATTAAACGAGCGAACCAATTCAAGGAAATCCCTCCCACTGAAGTTTGTGTTTGCCTGAGGAGCTCAAAGTCGTAAAAGCTGACAAGTGTATATCTCTCAGCAAGTGATCTGATGTTAGTTATAACAGAAATGTATTACTTGACAGGAATACAAATCCTCTACAGCCAGCGGGATCCCGCCATCCGCCCTTGCCAGTTTGCAGAAAATTTTAAATCTATCGACCACGACAATACCAAAGAAACATGAAACACAACACAGTAACTTCGTAAAACATCTTGTTAAAATCAACTTGAGCTGCATCAAGCGGAAGGTGGCGAGAGAATATCAAAATCTGTCCAAACAACGCCACTAAGCAACGCCAAAATCTGTCCAAACAAGCCACTACCTTCCGCATCAAGCGGAAGGTAGCGAAAGAATATCAAAATCTGTTCAAACAACACCACTAAGCTCATCATTCAACAAGAGATTGACTACGTTATGTGGCTCAAATGCTGGAATGTTACGACTGATTCGTAAGAACGGGTATCGTGTCCTTTCGAGTTGGCTTAGCAAGCATTTTGATTTTATCGTAAAAGTTCCCCATACTTGTACCGCGCGTAGCTGGTGTATGTTTCTATTTAGTTTCTGTGATATTTATTTTGTGTTAGTTATTTAACATTCTTTCCCCCTCACTTCGTTCGTACGAAGGAAAAATATTTTTGTTCGCCAGAACGGTGATGTATAATGAAAACAAAAACTGTAACACGGGCAGACTGAGACCACTTGCTCGAATATGCTTTAATTCCTTCTCACGCAATATAATTCAAGTAATTTGGTTTAAAACAAATACAGCTAAAATCGGATAAAGAAGGAAAAGAACGTCATATCTCTTAAATGTAGACACAAATGATGGGAAAAAACTCGTCAATTGTAATCTACTTCCCATAGAAAGTCATTGAAATAGATATTCTTTGCTTTCTCGTTTCCAGCAGCCGTAGAGCATAAGTAATTTATCAAAAGCACCCGACTTTCACACATTTTCGGCTATAAAAGTTGCAACACCGAATCTCAGACTGTGAATACTATAACTGACAAAAGTAATCCCTAAAACTAAAGGTGATTCCTGATAAATAACCATCTACACCCTAGCATAGCTAAGACCTGAAGTATATAAATTGCCTTCTTTTGGCCTTTTAAAATATGAGCTGATGGTCAGCTAACCGACCCGAAGCTCTTGTACATGTCAGCAAGTATTTTTGACGATTGCGCTAACGTTCCTTCGATCTTTTCGCTGGCTTTCTCGACGTCCGCTGCACCCAAGAGATTGGCAGTTTCGCGGTTTTTGTTACCCTCGAACTTCAGCGATTCAGTCTCAGCTGGGTTTTTTGTGAGACCGAACCTGACGTAATGCTTTCGATCTTCTGATTCAAGTAGGATTTATCCGCGTGAAGACGTCCTATGCCTCCGAATTAAGAGTATTCTGCCATTTAGAAGTTTCTGGCCTCAAAGGCAGATCGTTACATGACTAAACCAAATATGAATTCAGAAGCACCTCCAAGTCTAGTCTCACACTTGACGAATATATCAAGCAGTGCATTCCTTTATATACTCCAGTGGAAACTTGGGAGACGTGACGGGCGAACATGAAAACATGCGCGCTCAGAGCACCTGATTTATTTAAGGATGTAAACAATTCTTCCACCTTATACTGGAAAATTATCCCTTACATAGAAAATAGCATTTTAGTATAAATGCCTAAAAATCCCAAACATTGCTCACAACGGTCTGTGGTTATGTCTACAGCCTTTATAATATATTCTATTATCTATTTTTGCTGAAAGAGAAAAGAAATTTTGAAGAAAACGATTACGAAAAAGGGTCAAAATTAAGAGATTTCCGCGAACCAGTTTAAGATCAGTAATCAGAGAATTCATGTAGTAGAAAGGCAAATGCAGAATCTAATCGCGAACAAGGCACACTGGTGTCCACATCAAACCTGTCTTCCACAGCAAGCAGGTTGGTGAAGTCCTCGCTCCGAATTAACAGAAGCTACCTATTGTTAACAATCAACGTGCAGTCTATAAAGTTAAATGTAATCCAGTAAGCAACGCAGATTATGTCGAGCATTCAAAACACACGACCTTTACAAGAATGCATAAGAAAACACCAAATAATCAGCAATCGGCAGGAACATAGCAGAACATGGACTAACGAAGTCTTCCGTACAGGACAATCAACACTCTATTTTAATGAATTTTAGATCAAGGCCTGATTGTTTGCTTTTTGAGAGACTATTCAGTAAAGAACTGAACCGTGCATGAAAAGACTCAATTTCCCTTTTTACCTGAATCTTTGCGTCCAAATATTTTATTGTACCGCTTTAGTTATTTATCATTGTATTCGTTGTTTTCGTGTCTCTTAGAATATTTTAGTTTATATTTATATTCGTACCATTTTAATTCACTCAATGGACTTGACAATCACGTCAAGTAAACGTCGAAACGTTTTCATTAATTTAAAACCAAAATGGTTTCAAGTGTTTTTTTTTTTTTAATTTTATTGCAACGTTTTAAAGCCAATTTGAAAAGATTCTTTTTCTCGCTGAATCGTCAATGCTCTGCTCTTTTTCATACCAGCAAATATATTTGAAATGACTTTGGCTGTTTTTTCTCTTGCTGGAGGCAAAATTTCTTTAGAAACGTAATTAATGTCTTTGCCCATTGCCTCACAAATGCAGAGGGGCTAGGTTTTGTTAGAGCTGAGAGAGATGTTTAATAATTTTGAAACCTGTTTGGAGGTATTTTCTTTCTATGCCAACTTTTTATCCTATTAATAAAAGCTTTTCATCGTACTGATACAACGTTTGAATCCAGAATCTTGAAAACTAAAAATTTTCTTTCAATACAGGTCTAAAGGTCGACGCAATTTGTCCGTCTATGAAGCATTTGTTTTAGCAACCGTACCAGTTCAAAACGTGCAGAGAAGCGCGGGCGTCTAGGTACGGACATGTGCATGTGGAAAACACGCAAGATCGACAATATAAAGGAAGCACGCCTTATTTTGGCAAGTTAGTCAATTTGAAAATCTTAAAATCAAAAATCCGTTATTGAAAGGCATACCTTCTAACAGCAACCAGCATCAATGCGTCAAAGACAACGCTTGTTTGGGCTACAAGCCATAAAAACAATCAAGTCAAAATGACAAGTATTTTTAAGACGTAACGTGAAGTCTATTCACCCGGTTGACCTCCAACCAATCAAAAGTTTTGACTGAACATGACAAATCATCCGGCTTGTTTTATAACATTCTAAAATCGCAACTGAACTGGCATGAAGATCGTCAGTCTCAAAACGTTTTCCTGCTCACCAGAAGAAAATTACATAACATCTAAAGTTTCTTATTGGGTGTTTCTCAGTCAACGTACTCAGTAGTTTGTAGCCAGGCATGTATGTAAAATATCAAATCAAGATCGATTAAGAAGCAGCTGTGGTTAGCGAAAAGAAAATCGTTATAAATAGCTAATTATTTCGCCGAGAAGCTAACTTTGAATTGGACTAAAAGAGAATAGGTGTTGTTGCTAAGGTGTTGGCCGCAAAATTAAGGGAGTTACTACTTGGCTTCGGGATGTCCATAGCACATCCGGGCAGTCGTTTTCCAAAACTCTACTGTATTTTTGTTGTAAATTCATCAGCGGGAGGACGCATCTGGAAGTCATGAGAAAAGATACATCTAAAATAGAATGGCACCTATTACACTATCAGATGATGCATTATTAAACGAGCGAACCAATTCAAGGAAATCTCTCCCACTGAGGTTTGTATTTGCCTGAGGAGCTCAAAGGCCAACAAGCTGACAAGTGTATATCTCTCAGTAAGTGATCTGATGTCAGTTATAACAGAAATGTGTTACTTGACAGGAATACAGAAATTAATGGCTTGACACGGAAATAAGTTCTATGGAGACAGCGGGATTTCTCCATCCGTCCTTACCAGCTTGCAAGAATTTTTAAATCTTTCGACCACGACAATACCAAAGAGACACGAAACACCATACAGTAACTTCGTAAAACACCTGGTTAAAATCAACTTGAACTGCATCAAGCGGAAGGTAGCGAGAGAACATCAAAATATGTTCAAACAACGCCAGTAAGCTCATCATTAAACGAGAGATTTACTAAGCCTGTAGTTCAAATGCTAGGGTTTTACAAATGATTGCTGAGAACGGGCATCGTGACGTGGTTCACCAACACTGCTATGATGAAGGGAGTATATATGATGACACACTTGTTAAGATAGGCCACAGTATTGGAAACAGACAAAGATAACTATTATGACTGAACCCTTATTGATGCAAATTCTTTCTGCATTCAATTTCATAGCACCTATACGTTTTTAAAGCTTCATAACCTTGATTCTGTAATTTGCTTCGGGGTTTAATTCCCTGCTTTGACATTCTTCAATAGCTCATTGAAATAGATCTCTATCCCCACGGCTCTCCCGTAGTGGCGAGGTGTTTTCTGGAACAAATACTGCATAACTCAGAAATTGTAAAATACATCGAAGGTAATGAAAAATAGAGGTCAAGATTTGGAAAAATATCTACATCTTTTAAAATGAACTTTGAATGCCACTCTGCAGACAGTTTTTGTCATCGGGGTGAGTCTCACATTCCAACTGAGGACTACATAAACTTACATACAGAAACTTTATTAACGTACCTTTACATCTAGCCGATGGGGAAAAAAAACCTCTACTAATTGGGGACACAAAATATACATTTTACACACCGTTCACCGTGAGAGCAAACTTAATTTCATCATTTCGCTGTCTTTCATCATTTAACTGTATAGTAAGTTCAGTTCGAGTGCACGATATGATCCGCACTACGGAGAGAAGTTTCCTGTCCATAACCCGAACGATGGCACCGAATCTCCTACTGTTATCACTGTGACACTTTCTTTCGAACCCCTTAATTACCAACAATATAAATTGGAAACATTTCATATATTAATGTACTCAGCTTATAAATAAGGTACATATTATGCTACATGCATAGCAGAACTTTATGATGAATGAAAACCCAAAATTTGCCATATCTCCAGTTTTGGCTAATGCACCCTACTATCTGCGGTGAAAAGTGTAAACAGATTTGTTTGTGTCTCTTGATGACAAGTTTTGTTGCTACAAACGGCATCGCTGTAATACCCATTCTGCACTGCAGTTGTATTATTACCACCTTGGCCACCTTCCTCGTGCGGGACGTAATCAGGGTCACTTTCTCTTACGAGAGCGAAAATAGTGGGCATCTCAAGTTGCCCTGATTGCAGCTGTTTGTCAAGAACATCAGTCTCAGCCAAAGCGCTAACATCTCCCTGCATGTCAGTGAGGGGCAGAAGCACCTCTAGGCAACAAGAAATGGACCAACGAGGATTCCTGCGCCATTCCTTGAAGTACTGGTAAAGGTGCACCACATACTGAACTGTGAGTGGACAAGAAATCAAGAACAGTTTGCCTTTGAAGAAGATCGCCCCAATTGCAGTAAAATAGTATTAAGACAAAATACATTTTTTTAAAATCTAACAACCTACGTTAAGAGACCCTCTAACGGCCAAAGAGAAGTCAGTTTTTAGCCACATTTTATAAAAACTAGGTGGAAATTAGCTTTTTTCAGTAATTTTTGGATGAGACTTTTTGATTTACATCCCAAGTTTCGGCGATTTTAAATTTAGGAGAGAGAAGTATACCCTTCCTAGATACAAGCTCTAACCTAAGGGTTCAATTGGACGCCTTTCTATCGTAGTGATAAAGGGGTTTTTGGTGAACAAAGGGAAAGTGAAGTTAGTCTTTATTTCCACAGGGTGGCCCACTCAGCTCGAAGGCTGGTATCCATAGAGGCCCTGAAACAAAGTTATCAATCAAAAATATTTCAACATCTGGAAAGACTGGACTGTAACTTTGGGAAGCAAAATGGATCATGCACGATGTACTCGACCAAATTACTGTCTCACTGCTGCAGAAGTGCGCAAGAGTCACGCCAGTTTCAAAAACTTTTCATTTCACTTGTTCTAGTTAATCCAAATCAAAGCCAGGCCCTTATTATCACTTAACAACAACTGTAGAGCAAGGATCTATTTTAACGTATCATCTTACCAGCAACTAAACCGATCACCAAAGTATTTGCTCCAAGCACTAATGCCTTGAACAGGGCCGTGTCTGTGTAAGCATCTGTCGAGCCTGGGAGATTCTCGGCGGGTATTCTGCTGACAGCTCCGACGCCCAAGTTGACGATAGTAACAGACAGTGAAACTACCATCAATCGGTTCTCGACTACGTCTCGTATGGGACTGATAAAAGCAAATAGCATTCCGTACATCCCAGCGATTACCCATGCCAGACCAATGTAGGACCTGCTCTCTTGCCCCACTAGAATGAGACCCGATGTGAGGATTAGTTTTCGACACATTTCGACCAGTTCCCAAAACCAAGAACGAGGTTTGTAGTTTTCAAAAAGGAAGCGTAATCCTGCGATCATTTCCGCGCTAGCGTTTGGATTCTGCGATTTCTTGTCGCGTCCTGTAGCCATTATCATTCTTCGTTCTCTCCAAAGGGCAATGAATGAAGCAGCTGGAAGGATAATGATGTAGGCGGTGGAGATGTATCCCAAGATAAGTAAGTTGTCGTACTGTGGACCTTGGCATCGTACGCTGTAATCTGCTTTCAGGTATTTGAAACAAAGTTCCTCTTTCTCATCGCGGCAAAGTTTCCGACAAGCAAATGGGAGGACATTGGCTGTTTTTGTACAAGTGCTGAGATACGTAACGTACAAAATGAAAAACAGATTCCTGTACACAAGCTCTTTGGTCTGGGAGAGTCTACTTGACTTTTCTTCCTCGCCAATGTCGCTGTTTCTTAAGATGATGACTTTACGCACTCCGTACGCGGCGCCTGAAACACCAATGACAAGAGCATTTATGGCCATCATTGCAAACATGCTGCCAAACGCATTCACTCGAAATCCCGAAATTAAGCAGTCAATAGGTGCTATCTGAAGTACATTCATTTGGAGTATTTCGGAATATTGGGCGATAACTTCCATGGAATCTGGCCACTTAATGTAGGAGAACGCTTCCAACAAACCGTAAGTGACCTGATAAAATCCAATTACAATCTTAAGTTTAGAAAAGAACATGTCTATTAGAGTGCGCCCTTTGTCCTTCGTATCTTTTCTTTTGCTCGCTGACCACGCCAAGCCTACCACAATAATCATTAAAATGGCCACGACGATGGATAACTGTCCCAGTATCCACCTCTTTGATGGACATTTTTTGCAGGTTTGTAATTGCTTATAATGTCCTTTACTACAAACAGCACAGAGTGGACCTTCGTAGCCAATGTCGCAGGGAGAATCTAAGTCGCCTTTACAGGATTCCTCTCTTGGACACCTGTAAGGCGTAGGTATAGGATGAGGAAATTGCACATCATCAACACCTAGTGCTGGTAAGGTTGCCAAAAGATTTGTTATAAATTCTTTGTAACGATCTTTGTGCGTCGTATTACGCCATTCCCACCAGTAACCAGACTTTAAAGACGCATAATCATCTTGGCATTTCAGTCCACCTGAGCCACATTTTTCACATTTGTCGAACATATGTTTTCGATAAAATCCTGCCAAACATCTGCAACCACGATATCCAGCAAAGAAATCAGTATCTGTTCCTGTGGGAGAGACAAGACGAGCAATAAGAGTTTCAGGGAAGAAAACTGCATTTTATAGACAAATAAATATACCATGTCAGACACAAAAAAGGCTTGACCTTTTTGTTCTTTCTTCCACGTAAGGAAGAGAGAAGAGCACGAAAAAAGTGTAGATGGAAACACGAGTCTTGATTGCTCTGGTCACTCCTGAAGTACTTTATAACAGAGCAAAGCACGGTCAAGGCTTTTTATTTGCTTACATAAGAAAGCTTTTTATCTTTAAAAAATGACTTCGAACGAGTTTAACGCATGTGGCGCACCTATTATCGCCTTACAAATTGTACACGACAACATCAGCAACGTGGTTTCCACCAGAGACGCAGCTAGGGGGGATACTAGGGTGCCCGTGGTCCCTCTTTGTAAGCCTTTTTCAAGCAAACAACCTACAGTAGGTTGCAAAAACGACATGACAATCTGGTGAGTACCCTCACTTTGACCAGGTATAACCCCGCCCCCCCCCCCCCACCCCCCTTTGAAAAATCTTGGCTGCGCTCCTGTTTTCCACCCAGATGAGGGGGATGTAGCTTTACGCGCCTCAAAATGAGGAATCCGCTAAATAAATTATCCTACAAAAAAGATACTCTTAATCTTCGATAAAGTTAAACGAACGTTCTCGTACATAAACAAATACCACAAGAGCGCGCCGACAGTAAATTATAACAAAAAAAATATTGTATACCATGGGGACAAGACTTGCAATCTTGCGCTCGTGTTCCTGGTGCTTTGTCATAGGCAACAAATGAACCATTTGGACACTTCTTGCAGTTTTCAGCCACGTGGCCGAGATTGTCAGAATAAAATCCACCTGTAAAAGATTTGCAGTGTATCCTGAACTAAAGTGCAAGATAAAGCATACATAATTAAGGCACTCATTATGGAGGTTTTGTACTCGCGGTCTTGGCTGAAGAGTTAGGATGTATTCCAATAATCCTTCGTCCGTATGTATATTGGAGGTACGCAATTTGGACTCTGGAAATCTTATCCAGGCCTCGAGCTCTACCTATTAACCTGACTGGGTCTTACTCCGGTCTGCACTCACTATGGGCTCATTCTACTCCCATAAAACTCTGAAGACAAGCTCTAGATAATCCTAGTCATGCATGCAAGTTAACTGAAGAGTAACAGTAACCTGGAGAACACGGCGTGCATCCATCCTTTCCTTTAGATGTCGTGTTTGAGAACGTTCCAACTGGACATGGTAAAAAGGAATGATAAATGTCATCCGTAAAGTTGTTAGGTATCCTAGTGAATCCTGAAGCCATGATAGCGGAAATAAAAGCTCTACTTTCCCTCGAAAGTGGAGAATAGACTTTGATAACTTCCGTATCAGAATTGAGAGGATTCCTGGGAGAAATCATATCGAAATATAACAATTAACATTGACTTAAATCGATGAAAAATGTTTCTGGGCAACTTTCACCGAGGTTTCCATAGTAACTTAAAACTAGATTTAACAGGTAGCATCTCTTTGTATTTTGCATGTGGCGATATTCATGGAGCTGGTGCTAAGAACATTGCGTCATTGTGAAAGAATGTCAATGTCAGTAAATAATGTCGTCATTTCTCCTATCTCCCATATCTTTTCAGCCATAGTTTCCTGGACTATCATATCCCCAGAAATTTGTGACATATATAAATTGCCTAAGAAGAATATTGCATGCAAATATCAGCCATTTGGAAAAGCAAAATGTACCAAGTCGTGCAACACCGTTGCCTGGAATGGCGAATACTAAAGCTCTTGGCTATGTAAACGAAAAGGGAAACCATTTTCGATGGTAAAATTCATTAGTGCTCTTTAAACCCAAAATGCTTGATCAAGCGGTAACATCCCAATGTAACCGCTATTAAGGTTTATATCTGTGTCGATTTAAAAGAAATCTGTTGCTTTGTAATATAAACAATCTACTTGTTCCTGTCTAAAAAGAAAGACGTACAGATAAATTGTGCAGTTCTGGCCTAGGGAGCGATATTTCAGTGTTCCAGCTGTTCTATTCTTTATCACCCTGACAAAAAAAGTTTAAAAGCATCGCATAATCTGAGTATATATTCACTTTTAAAACGATTTTTATTAATTATCTTCACTAGAACCCAGAGGCGATATGGAATTTTCAGCCAGTCCATGCAGTGATTCGCAGTCAGTGCGATTCCCCTTTTAACTCAATCAATGCAAAAGGTAATCTCGTTCCCAGATCTCTTGTGGACGAAGCCGAAGGCGAGATCTGGCCAAATCCGATTTGCACCACGTGATCGGCTGTCAGGAATGTGACAGGCGAGGCAAGAGCGCATGCCCAAAATAAATTCCCAAAATGGTGGAACAGAAAGACTCAGAAGACTGACTCAGGCGCGTAGAATTTATAGGTTAAGCAACGTTGCAGTATTTTTATGTTAGCTTAGGGCCAGGCAGAGAATTAGAGTTTGTTTTGCGGGTTAAAGTTAGCTAGCAAATATTGTTAGCAGCATCCTTGCTCGTCGCTGTGGACGTTGCCCATGGACATGGCGGACATGTCAAACATTGAATTTGACCGCGCATTGAAGTTTTCCTTAACTGAACGCGGAACGCCTGATTTAAAGTTAAGAAACTAAACAGCTAGAGGCTTTGAGAGCAGTGGTGCAGTAAAAGAGAGATGTGCTAGCCGTCCTGCCAACAGGATATGGCAAGTCTTTAATATATCAACTTCTGCCGAGTATGTTTAACTTTTTTGGTATGGTGGAAAGTAATGCTCGATTGTAATTATTGTGTCACCATTGACCGCTTTGATGATGGACCAAGTTGAGAAAATTAAGAAGCAAGGACAGTTAGCAGCAATTATCCGGCTAAATGTTCTGAAGCGGACAAAGAGACAGGGATCGAAGTCCAAGGTGATTATGTGGAAAATGTGTTGTGCGGACGTGTTAGCATCGTGTTTGCCCATCCGGAAGTACTTATCAGTAGTAAGAAATACAGAGAAATGTTGTTATCTGATGTTTATCAAAAAAAGGTAGTCTGTGTTGTGGCTGACGAAGCTCACTGCATCGTGGACTCGTTAGTAATTGCCATTCAGTCATTTTGTGTTATGTAGAAATTTTATAAATTATTTTGTTCATTATTTCACATTTTATTAGTTAATTGAAGGTCCACATCAGCCTCACTGGCTGCTAATCTTTGTAACCTGCATTACTAAATAAAATGATGAGGATGAAACTTTTGTTGCACCTCGCCTCTCTCTGGTCTGAAATACTCAATATGTAAAGATGTTAAAGCAGTTGTCAATTTTATTGTATTGAATTAATAGAGAAAAAGTATAGACTGTGACTTTTTGTTTCAGTTTTAGTGTTTTGATCTCGATGTGGACAATATGTGATTTAATACATATTAGGGCTACATGTACAGGTATATTGTCCTAAGGTGGCGTCAAACACATAACCATGATTGCTTTCTACAAGTAATACATATCACATTGCTGCAATATACTCTAAAAAATAATTTCAGTTTGATTGTTAAACAATCACAGGCTGTGAACTACTTATGTAAATCTAGGAACATTTTGCCACAAAAACTACTTCCAGGAAGAAAAGAAAAATCTCCTATTTCTTGTGTTTTCCAGAATATATATTACCTTTCTTCATGATCAATATATCAACAGATACTTGTTGCAGTTGTCTGTTGCAGAAACTTATAGAAAACACAGTTTTAAGCATGCAAATTATTTCAGTGTGTCTTCTAATTACAACAATGAACAAATTTTTGCAGAACACCTGCCAAAAGTAATCTTGTTTCCTCATTTCATCATAATGTCAGGATGTTTTGAACATGACGTGCACCAAATAAATGATCTATTGTTAAGATGGATTTTGTATATTTACTCACATCTAATAGGACTCAAAATGTTGGTTTTTGGTAAAAGGTAAAGGTATTGGCAAGAGGGACAATTAAAGACTTAGGGGAATTCGAATTTATGAAAACTGGAAGTTGAGGTTACATGAAAAATAATTATGGAGAAAATTATAAACCAGACGAATTTCACTCATTCTCTCCTGAAGTAAATCATAATGATGCCTTCACTCTCTTTATAATCCCCTGGGGGAAGTAAGTGATACATGCATTATGCTCAATTGAAAGCACACTTTTGTTTCAGCCTGACCACTAGCGAGTAGTACTGTATTGATATGTTGAACAAGATTCAGTTCCCTGTTGTACTGATTCAGTAACATAGAATAAATTGATCCAATTGGAGGAATCTGCTTTACTCCCCTCCTTTGGACATTTTGCCCCTCCCTCCTACAGCAAACGGCTGTTATTACGTCCAAAAGAGTTGGGCTCCCTTTGGCTTCTGTAAGTATTATCTCCCAGCTGAAGTCTCTCATAGTCCCGAAGGACTTATCTCGTAGTACAGATGGTAGATGACCCCGTGTGTATTTTTCTGCATTCTCGCATTCTTCAAGGATTTCTTCCAAGTGTAATCGCTTCAGGTAGTTCCTCACTTCTAGAATGAGCCAAACAGATGAAGCGATTACACTTGGTAGCCTCAACGAAACAGCCACATTGAGTAGTTTGACGTTGATTGTCTCAACAAGTTTGTTACTTGCCTCTTTTCAACTGAAAAAAATCAAAGCGAAACGTAAACACCATGCGGACCTCTTAGGAAACAGCACACTTACGAAAATCAATATTTCTACAGTTATCTTGGTTATAGCAAAGTAAATATCGACCAGTTCCAAAAATAATACTCCAGAAGCACTTCTCTTGTATTTCTCGCATAAAAAAAGCAATGTTCACACAGCTTTATGAGTGAGTTCGCCGGAGGGAGACATGCAAGATGAAATTACGTGAGCTGAACATAACAAAAGTCTTTGGCAATTTACGCGGAATTCACGAAGTTCCATGGACAGTTTCTGACATTTTTTACATATCTAACGGCCTAAATAATCTATTGGAAACTCTTTTAACAGGATAAGCTCGAGCAAATGTTTTTTTTTTAATTGTTTTCCGCACTGCGTTCGCCAGATATTCGTCAAATTTTCATGCCCTCGAACAAACACATGGATCGCGCGAAAGAAAGGAAATCCGTACAACTTACCTCTGGATTGTTCAATCCCGAATTGTAAATTACTTCCAAATCTCTCCTCCTCTCGTCTTTTCTTATCTACTTTTCTTTTTCACCAATCGCGGAAGTTTCCAGACTAAAACGTGAGTTTGAAGAAAGCTGCGGGGTTGTTTCAGTTCCACCATTGATCGCGGGGCTGATATTTCTGCTACTTGAAAACTCAAATAACTCTGATCAACGCAAAAAGCGCAGTTTGCTTCTTTCTTAACCGGCCCGATTTTGCAACTTGCAGTTGAAGGGGAACTTGACTTTTCTTTTTCATCATGGAATAACGCTTTCCCGGACTAATTTTGCGTGTTAATGCGACTCTCTTTTTGCCTTTGCGCGTAACAAGGCGAGGTAAAAGGGCTTGATTTTGGTGAGCTCCGAGTCCGCTTGACTTTCTCTCCTCCTTTCCCAAGATTTATCAGCGTTGTGGCACATCTCGTTTGAAATGGAAGCAGCTTGTCTCGCAGATTTAACAGTGTTCGGTAACAGTTCCTGCACAGGTGCTTAGGAAAACAATCGTCCTCCTGTACTCTCACTTTTGCAAAATCGCTTATCAAGCGCTGTAATTTTACGGGTTTTTTTGTAATCCGAAAAAATCGTGAACCTCTGGTTGGTATTTGTTGTGTTGCCGTAAAGACGGCACAAGTTTTTGTCAAATGTTGCAAATTCCCCTGACGGCGCCATATTTGTAACATTGACCCATTCAAGTTTGTCGCGGAAAACCGTGTAAATGTTCAAAGAAGGGATTGGACAGGAATCAAACTGAGCAGCCAATCAAGAAAAAGAAATTTTCCTACTTGGCCAGATCTCGCCTTCGGCTTCGTCCACAAGAGATCTGGGAACGAGATTATGCAAAAGGTAAAACAACTGGTAATTGTTGCTTTTTTTTTGGTTTGCAAGAAGTATATAGTTGTAGTGTTACAACATGCCATAGCGTCACAAAAACTAGTTTATTCTATCCGGTTTTTTCTTTAGGAGGAAAGACAGTTGGTATATATATCATTGCTGTTTGAATCAGTTTCTCATGAATGGGATACATTACAGTCTAGAATCTAGACCACGAAGGCCTGTGAAGGAATCGACGCTCAATATCTTCAGCTTCGTCCGTAGCAAATATCTGTCAGAGAAAAAAATAAACTTTCCATAGGGAAAAAGTGAAAAGCAATGAGCAATCATGGAAGTAAGTCATTTACTGATAAGCCTGATACAAATTTATCGAGGGTGGTTGAAACCGAATTATCAATGCTAAGACGAAATCTATTTCTCATGCAAACTCACGTTACCATTCCCCATGAATAGTACAATTATTGAGGCAAAATGAATGCCAAAATATGAAATCCCATTCACGGTACATGAATGTCTTTATAGGGTTGTTTCGGATTGCTGGCAAAAGACAAAGATCTAATGATCTATTTTATTTTTAAATAAAATCCTAACTTACATATTTAAACTGCCGCCACCGTAAATCATAAATGCCTCCCGTTCAATTGTCTTTATTGGGTTGTCTGAAAGCATTCTTGTAACAAAGAAAACAGACAGATGATTATCTAGCCATTTGTTCCAATCTCTAAGACCTCTTGCAAGACACTAACATCAAAATTTGTCATTTGATAGTGGACTTTGCCAGAAGACCAAAACCTCCTTCCTTCATTGGAATAACACAACGCTTTCCGATGAACAGAGGAAGAAACAACCGCATGTACATCAAGACCGTATGTATACTGTATATGGTTGTCTAAACAACGAGGTTTCATTTTTGGAAATCTCTCCAGAAAAAGAAACATTTTGACATCGTTTATACGGTTTCGAATGGGCAAATATTTCAAAAAAAGTGATAAAAAACAGTTTATGTTAAAGATATCGTGGGAAGATGATATTACACGGCGGTGCGAAGATATGAATTTTATTTCGAGTGGTAAAACCAATATTGTGCGAACGAGCACAGGAGTGAGTAGCATATTGTTTTTAACAAGAGAAAGTAAAATTTATAACCTTAAGCCACCGTGTAATTTTTTTATTATTATTATTGTTATATAGCCCGACAAACTGACTGTTTGCACAAACAACAGTGAAAAGCGGGAAGTGACATCATGAATATCTTTACTAGTAAGGACATGGAAAATACACCATTCGGATCCCAGAGGTAGTTTCGTATGGATTTTACGGGTGGGGTATTCATGTTCAGTAAAACACTCGTCTCTCTATAATAAGTTTATTCCTAAATATTTTCCCGTTTACCCCTTTTGTTGGGTGAAAAAAATTTAGGATCATCTAAGAAATTATACTTTTTGGACTATCGTTGGAGATGCAAGCCACCATTTAATATTTTTGGAAGTTTAAAAAAAAAATCAATCAGTAGTTGCGCAGCTTCTATGCTAGCAAAAGTTTGGCGCCTTTCATTTGTAACAGATAGAATCTCAACTGGCATAGGCTTGCCAGTTGCTATTTACAAATCATATATTTGCGTTTGAAGGGGGATTGAAACCCGGGATCTCCGAATGTCACTTTCACCAGCCTAATAGTCACCAGACCACGTCGCCTCCTCAACTTACATTACTGCAAGCTCCTCTAGATTAAAGAATGCTCGATGTGGAATTATCTCAAGTTGGTTGGCGCTCAGAAATCTAAATTTAAAGGGAAAATTAAATTAAGGAGGTAAAGTTTATTGCATTGTTGGTAACAAAAAGAAAAAGCTAATCCACACATTCACAAAAACTCACAGGTATCTAAGATTGGTCAGGATGGCAAACGTTTCGTTCGATATGGAGGTTATGATGTTATTCCGCAAAAATCTAGCAACCAAGATTTAAAACTGGTTACTTAACAATAGTACTACTGCTACACTGTTACTTATCATATTACTACATGATTTACCCAGGAGATCTAGAGCTGCAACTGGGCCTGACATCTGCCATTTGGGCGGGTCACACCATGCGTATCTTAATTATTTTGTCTTGATGTGATTTCCAAGAATTAATCGAAAATGCTCTATCTTGATGGCCTAGAAAGCATGATAATACGGCCATCGCCCGTTTATGAGCAAGTTATGGCAAGCTAGACATCGCACGAAACCATAGAGAAGTTTTCATGCGAGTTTCGATAGCGATTCGCATTTGTGTTGGCTTTACGTTTCTACGAATAGTGATTGGTTTAACCAATTACAAGTTAAACCAAAACCATGACTCGGTGACACATCTTTTCCCACGTTTCTTGTCAGCTACAAGTATTTGCTTCGAGTTACGTTTTGATTGGTTCACTGGATTGTGGATGCCCTTTGTGATTGGCCAGACTGATTACTTTTGGTTTTGGTTTTATGACACTTCATTGAAAATTGCTCTAGCAACACTCAAAGACACTCGCGGCCTTAGCTTTAAGTACTTGCAGCTCAAAATGATATATTGTGACTAGTTTGAGAATCGTCTGTTATGTTATGCAATTTAAGCTAATTTAGGTAAGTCTTGATTTTCAGGCAAGTCGTTTCGGTGAAAAAATAAATTACTTAACGACTAACTTAACCCTCGGAAGTGCAGGGGGGGTGCCACCTCCACCCCATAAGGTTTTTTCAAATTTTTGAAAAGACGGTTTACTATAAGGGGCTGAAACTTTCAGTAGCTGTTCACCCATCTTCCGCACAAATTTTGATATGTCAACTGTGTGTCTGTCATTTTGACTTTGCCATGGCAACCGCAAGTTTTATGTAGGTTTAGCCAAAAATCAATTTTTTGACATCATTCTGTAGTTTTTTCCAGTTTTCTTCATCAAATTGCAGAAATTTACGAATTTGTACATTTCATAAGCATTCTGACTTGATTTTAAATTAATTTCAGTTATTTCCTGAATTTTTAAGAAAATAGTAAAATCCAAGATGGCGGATCAAATGACGTCATATGACGTCATTACCAACAAAAAATGGTATCAACTTGTAGAGGAAGCTCAGGGCTATCTAATCAATGTAAATTTATTTCGCTGTGCCTTAACAGGACGAAAACACAAGGGGGTATTCCATCAACCCTCCTCCTTGTACAACGTTGGGGCACGAGTTAGCTTGTACGTCCAAGGGTTAACAAACTTTGTTCTACAAGTCACTCTAATTTGCGATACTTACAGATATCTTAACCTCCACGTACAACAGAACAAGTTCTTCGGTAAGGTGTTAATTCTGTTATAGGAAAGATCTCTAAAGATATAATACGTGTATATTTTAGTTTATGAGAATTAGAAGTAGTGATGGTACAAGTTGGTCTTCCATCTTAGAAAGAGTAGCAAAAGAAGACTGAAGAGACCTGGAGAAGGCTCTACCTGCATGTTTCAAGAACAGGCTTTCAAATCATTGTTCCTTTCAACTTAAGGATTATTATTACAATTTCTCAGGTAAACGTACAAGCGACTTAGTTTAGCATTGTTAAAAAATAACTTGGCAGGTAAGTTTTGTATGTTGTTTGAAGACAGGTACCTGAAAAAAAAAAACAGCCAAAGAGTTAATATATGCAGAATAAATTACACAACCAAGACAGGTTGGGGAGCTGAACATAAATCTGTTGATAAAAACTGAACCCAACAGAAAAGGTAACTATTTTAAATTCGGAGCGCAACAGTTCATTTGAGTTAGGTAAAAATGAAAACTACGCCGATGATCACATTATAAAACTGAATGGAATAAACATGGAATATTATTCACGCCATGTAGAGTTTTGACTGACGCTCATTTATTGTCGTTAGAATTTTCAGATTTAGTTTTTCAATAGACTAACCGTTAGTTAGTACAGGTAATCCTACGGTTTTGAGTACAATTTGGAATTATTTTACACGAGTAAGTTTTTTCAAAAAGCTTTTTGCACTGCTCTCAGCCAATCTGAATCGAGTACTTTTTTCATGTATATTGTTATATAAGTGATGATTCAATAACAGATAATTTGTATAGACGTACAGAGTGGCTAAATCTGAATGAATGGAAAACATATCCGCGGTTAGGTCTTGAATGTTGTTTGAAGATGCGTCCCTGAAAGACAAATCACAACGTTAGCGTCAACGACATCCGCTTCGTTTTTGCCTCTCTCTCTCTCTCTCTCTTTTTTTCTTTTCTGTTTTTTTTTCTTTAGCCATACAAGCCACACAAGACTTTTATAAAGCAAAATAGTTATGATCCCAACCTCAACTTTCGTGCACATGAACTGGGGCAAGTCAGTGTTAGCAGGATAATTTTGTATAGCTTGAAATGAGGTAATATGTAGGTCAAGAAAGATGTCGACATCATGGAAGGACCTTGAAAAAACGGTTTGAGTTTCTTCCTATTTGAGATGTCACTGGTTTATTGTTAGATACTTTTCGAACTTTACTAGTACATGTCCATTTTTTATTTAAGTTTCAAAGAAATGCTGGGCTTTGATAAAACTGATAAATTTCGTGACGAAATCTCATAATTTATTTTCACATTTACTTATTTATTATTGTAATTAATAAATTTGATAAATTTATTGGTTTCTTTTTCCTTTTCCATTGCAGTGAAGCCTTTCAATGTCCTTTGTAGTATCCCGCCAGGACTAACTTTAGATAGAAACGGACAAGCAATATATTGCCATTTCTTTGCTAATTTCTTGCGGGAGAACTTGACCCAAAGTAAGTCCTACATATCTGGCCATTTTTGCAGCGCCCAGTGTGCCAGCAAAATGTTAATTAACAGGATTAAAAATTGTTCGCTACCGGAAAGATAAACGTGAAGTAATCACCAATATTTTAAAAGCAGGGGTGACCAAAGTCACTTTTAATTACGTTTACGTTTCTCTTAAAAATGTAATTGTAAAATTAGCATTTTAAAAACTAACTGAAGCATGGTAATTTTATCTACAGATCATTCCGAAGCATTCTCGGCATTTACATCAAACATACAGTGTTATCAGTTTTGTTAGAGGGCGAAGTACATCTGCAGTAATGTTCCGAATGCTGTTTGAGGCCAGGTGTCTGAAAACAAATAAACAACAGTTGAAAAGGAGAAAACCACTTTAGTTATTGCAATGGATAATGTACCCTTTCGTAAAATATGTAATCCAGAATATGTTTTTCATATCACGGGCGCGGGACAGAGTGAAGTCTCCTTCCCAAACTCATTAATAATTCATCAAGTTTAATCTGATCTGAAGTAGCATAGACTTTTACGATTTTAATTCTCCGTTTTCTCCTTAGTTTCCACCTCGAAGCGACATGCGTCCTGCACACTACTAGATGATGAAAATACGTGATGAAAATTCCGTCTTTCAACTTTATTCGCCGAATGTAAGATTCATCAGCTCTTCTCCGTAATAGCATGTTTAACAAATGAGATAGTATCCATTCTTAGAAACGATATACATTATTAAACCATTCGTAAACGTTGTTATAAATGCATTTTGCTGTGTCTGCCCTTATTCAATAAAATGATTTGATTAATTAATCGATGACTGATTGATCAAACCATTGATTGCCTGCTTAAAATAATTTGTTGATAAACAGCACCTACTCTTATGTTCTTTAATTTGCGACTTACAAAGTGCGCACTTGAGTGAGAGGAGCAAGTACATTTTCAGAAATGTTTACTATATTGTTTGAAGTCAGGTTTCTGAAAAAGGAAAGAGAATTCGATAAATGTTGTTAATTATAACATAGTTTCTTATTTCAAGCTAACGCTATGTTAAAAGAATTGTCATCGCTAGAAGCCAATTAAGTTGCGTTTTTGCCCCCAAAAAAATATGTTAAGATCAATATAGCGATGTACGTTTTAGGTCCTTCTTAGATTAGGTAAGTACTGTAAACACCATATTTTTTGCTGCAATAATTTCTTCGGGAAGCTTCTTCTTGTTGTAACTTACAGTTCATTTAAATTCGTTAGAGCAGAAAACACTGCGTCAGGCAAGGCTGAGATAGCGTTAGAAGAAACATCCCTAGCGAAATGATAACAATAGTCATTCAGTACATAAAAAAGCATTATTGTGAGTGGCATTACCAAGATATCAAAGCATATTTCCCTCAATCGAATCACGAAGGCACGCTCTAAAATACTTTGGGCTCCTTTCCTTTCCTTTTAACATTATTTTGCAAGTTGAAGCTTCCCATTAACTGTAACTCTGGTATGTCTGTACATATTTCAATAATGCTGTAAAAAATATCCCAAGCTTACCCTAATGACCATAGAATATAACTATTACAAATAAAATACAGAGTAGAGTCAATATCAAACTTTGCCTGAGTGTTTTCTTCTCGTATGCATAAATTAAAACTGCTAATGTTAATTTTATCTAAAAACTCCAGCATCTTTTGGCAATAAGTATTCCTAAAGCTACTTCGTGGTGACATAAATAACTGTTCTTATTCTTTTTTTTTTTTTTTTTTTTTTCCGCTTCTTCTTGGAATGACTTCAGAGCTAAGAACACAATTTCTCATTCGCCACTTTTTTAAAGCTACTCGTTCGTTGGTCATAGAAAAGTGAGACCAGCTGTACTCAGGTAACTCGCTTAATCTTAAAAATTACAATTTCCTCGATTGTGATTGGTTTAAAAAAACTTCTATTTTCCACTAATTCAGTTGCCAAGTTGTTATCGGACAGTTTGTTATTGGGCAGTTTGTTATCGGACAGTTCAATAAGCCAATCACATTCAAAGTTGTAGTTGAAATCAACCAATCACATTCAAAGTTGTAGTTACGTGCGCGCGTGCACGCGCTTGCTTTTGTGTTTTTGGTGCCTAATTGCCGGTAGGAGGCACGGTGGCCTTAGAGTGTTTACATCTCCTTTGTAGGTATTTTAATGCAAATTTTCCCTTTCTTTCATAACTTGGCTATTCTTCTTTTCTCGGAAATTGTAATTTTCATGATTAATTGGTAATAAGACTTCGTGTCGTCCAATTGGGTCTGTAATCATACTCGTGATAAACAAATCGGACTCCCGCTGCGCGGTCGTCCGATTTTGTTATCACTCTTATGATAACCGACCGAAGAAGCACATTTTTCCACTTACAAAAAGACCACATTTGTCAACGTAGCAAATACTCTGTCAGGTAAGACTCTGATAGCGTTTGAAGCCAAACTCCTGGAAGTTCAATTAACTGTTTCATTAGTGATTAATCAAGCCTAGTTAGTGCAAATAAATGCACTTTTACCTATCTTCTTATATCACACAATGTAATTATTTGATATCTATGCAATTTTCAAATTCAGTTCTTTTGTTGGTTTGGGGGCGAAGTACATACATGCATACCTGCACCTTGGCACTGTGAAGAAGTAATGAATCCCCAGGAAATATATATAACATAAAATGTACTTTCAGATTAAAAGATATACTTTGTATGAGAGTAACTGCGTTAGCGCATTGCCATCTTTGAACAACGGCATTCCAATTGTATAACAGCTTTAAAAGCTATAATCATTTTCGACAAATCAACACAAAATTAAAATTATTTTAAGTTTTCAGATCTGTTCACTTACAGTCTCCACAAAGCTGTTAATGTGGTAAAGACCCCATCGGGTAGAAATGTGATAGCGTTTGACGTCAACAATCTGTGAAATAAATTGAAATTTCATTCACGTTTTTTCTTTGGCATATTCCATCATTCAGAGGTCTACAAGAAAGCAATCTAACGATTAGTGATCTCAAATGAAACCAAACCCACTTACAACGAAAATATATCCCATTCTCTGCAAAAAATGTCTTGTATATTTTTTTTCAATATAATGAACGGCGATATTTCTTTTAGTGAGTTGCTCCATTGCTTTTTGCGCATACAGCAACCAACATGTCTGGTTCTATCGAAATCAGCAAACTGAAAATAATATATGAGGAACAGTACTCTTTAAAACTGGTAGAGACATTGCTCAAGTGGCTAGAAATTCCTTTAATTATTAGCTTTTCCATCCACTCGAGGGTACATATTCTGTGGCGAAAATTTCTTTCACTTTCCCCAGCCCCTTCTCTTCTTCTTCTTCCAGCAATACTTTGTGGCCATCACGGTTCCTGATTATTTCTAACCACTAAGCGAATTCGTTAAACCAGATTCACCCTGAGGAGAAGTCCGATTGCTTTAAATCTATAGAGTAGAGCTGAAATTTCGTGAGCTTACAGTGTTTGTAACTTCGTCAAGTTGTAAAGCAAGTTGGCGGGTAGCCTTTGAATATTGTTTGATCTCAGTGACCTGTTGAAAAGTAAACTTTAAATGATTAAAAAAGGTTACTGAATAGACAAGTAGACATAGAGGTATGGAAATTGTCATAGATACTGACAGCCACCGTAGGCTTTCAAGGCCTGAAAAAATCCAAGGAGAGGGATTTGAAAAGTTGCCTGTATACTCCATCGACCTGCAAACAGACAAACAAAAAACATTCTTCATAACAAAAACAATTAGAAAGTGTATACCTTCTTTTGCACTCAATAAGTACCTGTAACGACTCACTTAAAATGTCACTCTGTTGTTAATTAAGGTGTTTAATAGGGCTAACCCACGACCCTCCGGAGGGTCGTGGGTTCAAATCCCATCGGATTTTTTCCGAGTATACGTTTCTCCCAGAATTTACACTTAATATAATGTTGTTGCTGTTTCTCCGTTAATTTTCAAGATGCATCAATAAACTTCAATATTTCTTTAACTATCGCTTTGACAACATGACTGAAGGAATTTCACAGTCTGTCGAAGTTTCAACTTCGCACTAATCTACCTGGAGGGAAAAAGGTGTTATTTATACTTATGGCCATTTCGACAATCGAGGAGTTAAACAAAAACAACAGACAATCTCACATCTTTTCAGTCACCGTTGTAGCGCATTTCGTAGCGAGCACGGGACAGCTGACATTCAAGCAAGAAAGAGTATTTCCCCAAAACCCGTCCGACCAATAGGAACATCGGGATATACAATCTACGAGTAAAGAAAAGAATAAATATAAATTAGAATTCTTGATGGTGACGAATTGTACGCTGTCCTTCAAATACTGATGAGCATGGTAAAAAAAGTGAATCTTCACAACAGGATCAAATACAAATAAAAATCACTTTACAGGTGGCCACTTCAAGTTGAGCCCGTGCAGCAGGTTCAAGTGTAACGTGTCCAGTGTTATTTTCATGGCTGAAAGTTGGTCTGAAACGATCTAATTTTCGCGTCTAGCACATTGAGCAAGAAGCAAACTAGTCTGAGTGTGCTTACCGATAAAAGTGACAACGAAATCACTGCTGTTAGTTCCATATCTGCTTGTTACTACACAAGTGTAGTTTCCCTCCTCATATAATGGGATGTTTGCAGTGGCGGTTGTATTTACGAGTACTGTAGAGTTTCTTTTCAGTGCTATGTATATGGGAGGACTCCCAGTAGCTGAACACCATACTTTGTAGCCTGGTAATGATCGTACAACAACAGATGGTAACATCACCCTAGGTGGTACTACAAAAAAAAATACATCATTTAATATTAATGTTTTTCTCATACAAATCGTAAAACTTAATGGATTTTTAAGTCCATTAAGATAAACCTCATTGAATAAGGTTTATCTTAATGTCGCTTCCACTCGAGGACAGGATAGAGGGAGTTGACAATTAAGACAAGACGAATGGTCTAGCTCTTACCTTTTCTTGCCTTTTCTCCTTAGTCCTCACAGAGATTGTGTTGTAGCATAGGCTACAACCGAGAAACCCGTCCGTTTTAACAAATAATTAAATCTTTCAAAAATGACTTTCCGAAATGTAATTACTCGCTAACACACACCTCGTAAAAGTCTAGAAAACTCGAGCATAATGGCAAGATGTTAATGAAATCCACCGGAGTGAAGGGGTGCTTTAGATAGCTGTAATGGTCTAAACGTAGTTTAGTAACCAACGATTTTCAGAGTTTTTGATTATCTTTCATCTTTTGTTCGCTTCATGTGAGAACAGAATATGTCAAGTATTTGAAGGAGCTCATTTTTCTACTTACCCTGTGGAATAGCAGTGAAAAACAAAAGGAATCCTCTTCTTTGAAAACTGGCGTCTGAGTGGAACATCAGCACAGCATAGTTCCCAGTTACAAGAACAGCTTCTCCTGTTCTTTCACCGCAGTATTTACCAAGGTCGTCGTTATTCTCATTAGTAATTTTTAAATAATCAAAGCTGCAACGAAGTTGACGTAAGTTCATTAATGCACATATATAAGAGCCATGTTAATCCAGTAATAGGTTTTATTTTGCTGAAGACTGGTAACAGCTCAGTCCAGCTAAGTCATGGCGACGTCTTGTGTTCCAAGCATTAAAAAGCATAACGGTATAGCGGTTTTCTGAACACTGAAGAAGGGTTATACACCCGAAACGTCTGTTTCTTCACACTTTTATGACACTTTTTGATAATTTGTTATGATATCAACCAATAAGCTATTTACCTGCAATTGTCACGCATCCTTAACAATTTTTCCATTCACCACTCATGTAAAATGCACAGCTGGTAAAACTTGTACTGACTTGAGCAGAGAAGTATTATTACTCGTAAGAAAAATAAGATTTTAGCTGTTTTGTACTATAGCAACCCGAGATAAGCACCGTGGGAATGCATCGTTCTCCTGTACATATTACGAAATTCGGCGACTAACAATCAGTTGCAAACTAAATTGAAGTTTTACACTTTATACAAGTGAAGGTACTTGTTTTTTTGTATGAAGAAGTGTGCATTCTTCTTCAACATTATGCATTGCATTTATGTTTGTTGTATATTACAGCAATTTGGTGAACCGTAAATTGTATCAGCGCTGTTCAAATGTTGTAACTTACCCGCACACTTTATCATCTTCTATGTCAAAATCATCAAAGAAAATATTCATTGTTGTGCCTTGAGAAATAGGAACCAAATAAACACAGTCCATGTTGTTTGGATAGTTATTTGGGTATCCAGGACTTTTCAGTGTGTTGTTTATCTGCGAACCACAAGCTATAAACGAAAACATAATCAAACAGTTAATTTAATGGCGCTGCAGTCGATGTACAATTTGTTACCTGAAAAACACCTATTTTGTCAAGCGGCATTGAACAAATCACCATCCCATGCACGGCGTGCTGCCTAACTTGGGCGGCCTCGAAGCACAAGTAGAAAACTAAGTACGAACAGGTGGTGAAAGGAGGAAAAGGAGAAGCAAGGGAGAGGAAATCCTAATGATAATGTTGACAGACTTAAAACCTTTGGCCAGGAAAATAGGCTGGAAATTGCAGGAATGATCTTCAAACGCGATCTTGAAAACCGCACGAATTTGAGTTCACTCATCTCCAAAACCCTTTGCCATTGAAAGTTGTCGCCACAACTATGGTACTTAGATCGAGGACCATGAGATGCAATCACGAGACAAACAACGTATCTCGGGAGAATACTCAGAATGTTCTGGCCAAGAACTATACTCAAGAACTAAATTTACGGCGGAACAAAAGCAGTATCACCATGAATTAAGATTGTAAGATGGAGGAGGTTTTGCATAGATCACATCAACAGAACTATCACGAATGCCATCCAAAGGGTTGCACTGGGATGGACTCAAGTAGGGAAGAGAAAGAGTGGACGTACGTCGACGGTCCAAAGTGACAAGGAGAAGGTCAGCAGTGGATGGAATTGGAGCTAGATTCAACAGTATTCATTTGACAGAGCGTTGGCATTGGTATTTTCTAGAAAAGTTGAGCTGAAGTGCTAGTACTACTTAATTCAAGTGGATTATGTAATAGTGACATCCCAATGTTAAAACTTTGCGTAAAAAGCGTTCAATCACTCGGCCAAAAACTGTATTCGGTTGGGCGAGGCAAAGTTTGGAACCAGTTCTAGGATCGATATTTTTCACAACCGCTATATTACGAACTTTTACGTACCTTCATTATTCTGCATGTATACTCAACGATAAAATTATAAGTCTAAATAAAGCTAACCACTGATACTGATTTACACTTCCATGGAAACGTAAGAGAAATCGTAAAGGCGTGAGAAAGTATATATTTACCGTTGGGTGGTGGCTGAGTGGCCGTGTCATTTTCTATTAAATAGAGCTTAAAGTCAGTAATTAATTTCAAAATACCATAGAAGCATGCCGTTCCAAAAAATAATGAGGACTCTACGGTCGTCTGGGAGCTGGGAATAGGTTTTCAGTGGATATGAGATAACTTATATCCACAGGATTTTGAAAGAGAGATGTAAATAATTCACTTCTCTGTTACAGCTTCCAGTTAAAATGTGTAATATGTCACCACAAAAATAACTGCTTTGATTCAGCAATTGGCCATTTCGAGTTGTTTAAATCAAGTTACATTATATTTGACCTAAATACCAAATTTGCTCTAAGCTAACAATGGCTATCATTATTCACTTTCCATCACTAAAACACCTTTTGCTCTTTGTGGCTTAACATTAGTTCTTGTATATGTACAGTGAAGAAATCAAGCTCTGTAATTCTCAATAAACTTGCCGAGTAGAATAGCAGTGAAATACAACAGAAATCCTTTTTGTTGATCAAGCTCATCTGAGTGGAATATGATCACAACGTAGTCTCCAGTGACAAGAACACTCTGTCCAGTCTTCTGGCCACAGTACACACCATATGCGTGGTTTTGATCGTTCATAATCTTCATATAGTCATAACTAGAAGCAAAAGATAAATCCATTTAACAAAAAAAGCTCTTTCAGAGCATTGCAGCTTAACCCTGTCCGACTGGGGGAGCTTTTTAAAAAGACCCCACCAACTTTGCACAATGATCTTTAACTGAATACATTATGTTTTGAGGACTTTTCTTAAATTCTATCTGGAAACATTCTTGTATGACACTTCACTGGTAGTAAATCTATATTTTTCCATGGCAACTATATTTTGACAGGTGTGTATTCCAATTTTGTATTTTCCTATTTATGATAAAAAAAATTAACTTTCTCCCAGTAACTTTTATTCATTTAATTATCTTTGTTTTTCTTTAATGGGTTTTGATTACTTTTGAGCCAGCTTTGTGCTTGTCTAGCGCTCTATAACAATAATTAAATCCAATGGCCAATACAAGAAGATTGAAGAAAGGAAGGCCAAGTTCCAAGTTGACTGACCTGCTTCGGTTTTCGTCTGCAAGTACCCTAGCAGTCTGCGTCACTCCCGCATCGGCGGGATCATGGTCCCTCAGGATCGACGGGTGCCTATTACAATTGCTACAAATTTGGCGTTATCGCAGTGCAATTGTCCTGTCAAAAGGATGAGGTTGTTTACACTTCATTTATTACTTCTCGTGTTAGATGTATTCTAGTTGGCAATTTACACAATAACGTTACTCACTCGCAGTCTTGTAGACCATCCTCTATCACAAAATCCTTAAAAGAAATATTCATAGCCATGTCATGTGGTATAGGAACCAAATAAATACAGTCCATGTTGCTTTGGTAATCCGTGACTGGATATCCGGGACTTCTCAAAGAGTTGTTTACCGCTGAACCACAAACTGTCAGAGTAAGATATGTATTTTTGTAAAAAAAAAAAAAATTAAATAAACCCTTATCTCTGCCTGTACAACAACGAATATAGATAATATAAAGATTACAAAAACACATTCGTCGATCGTGGCTTAAATAAACAAAAATAAAGATAAATAAGATTTGGAACCGAAATCAGGTTTGCAAAATGATTAAAGCAACAGGTAAAAACATAAATTACGTAAACATATGTAACAAGTCCTCCGAGGTGACCGCTTAGGCAACGTGGCCTCCACACTACAATGTACTCCGGAGAGATCTGAAAATGCAGCTTTATTTTTACGGTTAGGCCTGCCGCCCACACCAATTCCGTCGCGAAAACGGAGCTTTTCGAAAACTCTCTTCAAACCGGACGAATTTGAAAACGCCGGCTTTTCGTTTTCGTATTGATGGAAAACATTTTTTAAAAAAGATGACGTCGGGATAATCACATGATTTCCCTGACCGAGTTTTTCTCAAACACAAATCCAAAATGACTGATGATTGTTGAATTTTTAAATTCCTCCGGCGCAGTGTGGACGGGGCCTTATTAAAACAACCTTTGCAAAAATCAGGCTGCTGCAGGACATTTTCTAATGTGGTAAAAAGTTAGAAGATCTCAAACATCACCACTTTTCTTGGAGTGTATAATGAACAAGACATTGTTTGGTCTAATAAACTGCATCGTGTTTTTCCAGAAATTTCTCTCTTCATTGGAAAATGATCTTTCCGAAAAAGAAAACTAAATCTTGAATTGTTTTATGGACGGGTCCACTGCTCTGTAATTTAGTTCCCCAGAGAAAGCTTCGTTTCCGCACTAAATGCTAGACTTTTGCTTCGAATAGTTCTGTCACTGAAATCGCATTTGCTCAGCAATACGCTGCCACGTGTGTCACAATCGTTCCAGACACTTTAATCCAGACTCGGCTTAGTTCTACGAGTAAGTAAGAACTGTTTTACATTAATTCTTGTGGGAAATATTCCTTTGACTCACCTTGTGTGGCTAGTGCACTGCTTATTTCATTCCAAATAAACATCAATAGTGGGAAAAGAATTTTCATATTGATGAAATATTTTTTATCCATAATGACACAAATGGCCTAGCTTTACTGTAAAGTTGCCATTCCTGAAGACATGAAAATAATGTTCTAAAATATTAATATAGTAAGTTTAAAATAGCATTATAAAACAATAAAAAGAACTTTTCTGAATGGTTTCTAGCAACTTTGCGTTTGCCTTTCCGTTCGTTTGATCGTTTTATCATTTTTTCGTTTCTTACAGCAATCACTCCAGTCGCGGTCGTTTTATAGCGGAGCTCCTCCGCGCCGAGGGCGTGTGAGCGGAGCAACATTCCATAGAAAATTTGGTAACCCATCGATCTAAGAAATTTTGGTTGTAATGTTACTGTGCGTACTTACGTCCGTCCGTCAATTGAATTGGTGTAAACAAATGTTTCAAATGTTTCTTGTTCAATTGAATTGGTTCACATGCACCCGAGAACCAGAGTCGTTTACTTCTACTTTTTGAGAGTGGAACTTTTTGCTCAAAACATGGTCCTGAGGCGGACGTCATCTAGTGCGGTTACCATGGCAACGATAATCTGCCGATCCAAATATGGTTGTTTTTGTTTATCCCCCAAGGTAACCTACCTCCACACAAAAATTGAAGGGGGTTAAAATTTTTCATTTCCAGCTTTGCTTCACTTTCCTGGAGAATTGCTCTTAAACTTCCAAATATTGCACGCAAAGGTTTATAGCTTTTATTTTAACAGCCTTTAGCCTATATTGTTATCTCGTTTTGCTCAACATAGTGAATTTTTGAGGAAAACGAATCAGAAATATTATCAAAATTAACGGACTTTGGTCAGTCAGCAATGAAACTTTGGAACACGCCGAGCAAGTTTCAAACATGATCGTAGGATTGTATTCATTCTGCTATTTTATACAAGTAGATTTAAGTTACGTTTCTTGTTGAAGGTTAAGTTCTTTTGAAACGTTCTCCCTGTGATTTTCCTTGCCTTTCGCCTTGTGACAGAGGGGCTAGGTTTTGGTTAGATTAAGGACAGATGTTCAATAACCGTGAATCCGTTTGCAAGGCGGTTCTTTTTATCCCAGTCTATACTAATAGTAAAACGTTGAAATATGAATCTTGAAACTGAAAATGTTCTTGTATTGTAGCTCTAAAGATTTTTCTGCTTTTCAATTCGACGGAATTTTGGGCGCCTTGGAACATTTGTTTACACCAATCGTTTGAAAACGTGTGCATGAATATGAAAATCACGCAAGATCGACAATTAATATAAAGTAAAACATAGTTATAGTCTTATTGCAAGTTATTCGATTGGAAAACTTTGAAAGCAAACATTCTTCATGAAAAATACATACCCTCTAACAGGAAACAACATCAATTCGTCAACTGTAAGACTTGTTTAGCCGAGTCAAATTTCTAGAACCAATCAAGTCAAAATGATAATTTTTTTCAAGACGTAACAAGGTGTCAGTTAATATAGTTTACATTCAACCAATCAAAGATCTGACTGAATGTATTTAAAATTGCAGCAAAACTTAGTCAAATTATCCATCTTGTCTTATTCTCTATTTTCCAATTCCACATAATTCACTCTATTTCCCACCCTCCCCCCCCCAAAAAAAAAACAGAGTAAAATATGGGGAATAGGAAAATAGGGAATAACATTCTAAAAGTTTAAGGGGATTATCACATGAACTGGCAACCAGACGAACTTTTTTGTTAGCGTCTTTGTGAGTAAATGTCAAATCAAGATCGATTAAGAAACAACTCTGGTGACCTCAAAACCACAGCTGATAGCAATCAGGAGATAATTGTTCCGTGAGTCCTTAGTTTCAAGTGGGGTAAAATCTGTTTTCTGCAAGGGAGCTATTACTGGGCTTCGGGGAGGGTCATGGCACTGTCAGATGGTAGGCAATAAACTCTGAATTGGGTAAAAAAAAACTGTAATAGGCAGTGGCTGGATTAAGAGCAACTTAGTTGTTTTGTTATGTAAGATTCAATGGCAAACTGTTAGTCTTTCTTCCAGGTCAATTGTATGATTTATAAAGCGGAGTTCAGATTACCTTAACATAGCTGTAAGTCCGTGAAAATGTCGAGAGAACTATGAGCATTTTGCGTAACGACGAGGACGAGTTTGCAGTCCTGTAATGATTTAAAATTTAATCTTTTCTTAGAATGAATACGAATTCAGCTGTGCTAATTTTTGTGTTATTTTTCCTTTGATGTAAAACTTTTTTTGCGGCTTTCATCTGGGTTTTGAACGATGCTTTTAGTGACCCAAGTCACTAGTTAGTCATTATCAGCAATACATACCTTCAAGTTACAGTCACAAGGGAGCTGTAACCAGTCAATGATAACAAAGTAAAATGGCTTCAGTTTCTTAAAGCTGTGAGCACAATAATAAATTATTTGTAATATAAATCTACAGAACTTTTACTTGTAGAAAATGAGTTTAACAGAGTTTGTGCACGTATCATACATGCTCCATATGTTTGTGGAGCTTTTTTCAAGGATTTGATTATGACCTTTCGCCGGATTCCACGCCACGATATTAAGAGAGAGGAGATATTAAGAGTTACCTGTTTTGCTTATAAGGAAAAAACACGAAAGCCAAAACAATAAAAAAAATAAAATAAAATAAAACAACTTAGTGTTCATAACAGTGATTAGAGTTATCCATTGGTACACTGTCACTATGTGATATCTTATCTTGTGAAAGGGTGTCAGCAGGGAATTATAGAGGAAAGTAGTTTCAGTTGTTTCAAGCAATGTTTATCGAAACTTCATATCATAACAGTTGTTAGTGCACAGCAATTACACGACACTCCCCAATGGACTCGACGAAACTGAAAAAAAGTCACGTCAATATCTTAAGCCATTCTTTCCTTTTGTAATGTCTACAAGATAGTTTTTTTTTTTCTACTTTTTATCACAATTTGTTTATGACAACATGATGCAGAGCTTAATATATAACCTTCAACACGAGCGTTACAATCGGCAAAAGTTCTAATCCTTGGTTGAGGTTGCCGCACACTGCCGATTTTTTGTCGTAGAACTGCAAATTTTTTGTCAGGGTCAAATCGGATTAAACTTTGTTGGGCCATCAGCTTGCCTCACAGTAGCCGAGTTTTTGTCGCGACTAACCGCGTTGAGGCTTGGGGCCGAGTCATCCAAAATCAAGATGGCGCCTATTTCACTGACGTGACTCTCATGACATTTCCTAATTGGTTGAGTCTATACATATCTAAAGTGCGTACCAATTCTGGTAAACAAACAATTGCTTATACAGCGACTATTCTCTAGGAAAATATCCCTACTCATCTTAAAGATCTCAATACCTTCGACTTCTGGAAACATCTTATGTACGAGTAAATAAAGTTATTGTTGTTGTTTGCGCGCGAGCTCGAACAAATTGTCTTGGTCCACTGGACACTAGTCGACAAGGCCCGACAAGACGTTTTGAGATCTATCACTGTCACATATCGCCCGGCAAGCCCCGATCTTGCCGCAGACTTGTCTGAATTCACCGACACACTAGCCGACAAGTGAAGATTTTTGTAGGACGACAAAAAATCGGCTAGTGTGCGGCGGCTTTAAGTGACCAGAGCACATGACTCAAATCTCCCGACTCCCAGACCCTGGTACAAAAAACAATGTAGCGTAAAAACGAACCCGGTTCAATTTCAGCCACCAACCTCCCCTACACCCCCCCCCCCCCCTCCCTTGCTGCTGGAGCTCCTTAAAGCCATTCTCTCTCTGCAACTCTAAACTTCTTGACGGCCATCTCTGTGTTTCACATGTTTCTTTTTTTGTTGTTGTTGTTTTTTTGTTTTTGTTATCAGGGAAAATCGCTGGGACTGTTATTTTTACTTTTTTTCATTTCAATCACCGTGATAGTTACCTATACAACTCCACAAGCAGATAGCCATGATATGGTTTTCACATTTTATTTGAGCATTCAGCAATTACTGCTATTCTGTCTTCGTGGCTTTACCAGCTACAATTACGGCTGACATTTTATTATTAAGTTAATCTTATATTTATTTTGAAGTTAATTTGTATGAGCGCATCTTCTACAAAACAGCTAAGCAATCAGATAATGTGGTAATTCTTTCTTGCTGTTGGTTTTCGGATTAATCTAACTTTACTCAAAAGTCACAGAGTAAGTGACTAGACGCTTCTGATCCCAGGCATACAAGACTTTTTCCCTGGGGTTGTAGTCCACCATGGAGTTGACTCTATATTGGTTTGTGAACTGTATGTTGGGGTTCCACTGTTTTCCTGTCTTAGTGTCGTAAGCAAAGTTGATGGTAGTGGACTTGCTGTTATAGCTGTCAATACAGTAAATCACTCCACAGGCCACGAAAGCATTGCCCATCGTATTCATCGGTTCTGTCCAAAATGAAACAAGTAGGATAAGTGTGCTCGACTTGAGTTCACTTCACTTTTTTGCCTTGAAGTTAGAACATGTATGATTTCACTCTATAAAAGGTCTTAATCGTCAATTAGGCTCATGCATTAAGATGCTTTTGTGCCTGAAATTGAGCCACGCCTACATATGGTGACTGATCGCTGAAAGGTTGGTTTCTAATGGCATGTCCTGTTATTAATAATAAATTGCGTCATAACATTTTCAAAATAGCTGTGGATCAACCAGGTGTTGGCAGACAGATCCACACACTCTCTCTTTCACGTAGTATCAGTTTGTCAAGGTTAACACTGTGTGCTTAGAGAAGTTCAGCATGATAAACGTCTGGCGCTTACCTGTGTTCAAGGCCCACTGGTTGGTTACAACGTTTTTATAAACATCAATCTTGGTTGCCCAGAGTCTCTTGCTGTTTGAAGTACTGGCCCATAATACCCACAATCCCTGCTCGTCGACAGCCAGGTCTACACCGCTGTATCCGCCCCACTGGTAGTTGTTCTTCCTTGGTGAGTAGCCGCTCAAGGTTATTTGAGTCTCGACGCGCTCTGTATGCAGATTGTACTTGACAATATAGTTTGTATTGGCTCTGCAACAACAAGACGAAATGGCTTAAGCTTTATTTAGTCTGGGAAAAAATGATTTCACAAGAGAAGATGAAGCATCAAAGTCTTGTTAAACTGATAGACGCGATGAAAAAGCCAAACTGAATATATCAATCGAAAGTACAGCTTTTCTTGTTAGCAGAATTCTTGTCCTCCGTTATAATTCATGATATTTAGAAAGAAAGCCTCAACAACCTTAGTTAGTTTTCATGCGGGTCTTCTATCCTGGTTGAATCAGAATTTGGAGATGTTGGTTTTTGTGGAGGGAGGAAAACAGGAGAACCCGGAATAAAAACCTTCAAGCAAGGCAAAAACCAACAACAAACTCACCTACATATGGCAGCGGGACGGAATCGAGCCCGAGCCACATTGGTGGTAGGCCTGCACTCTCACCACTGCGCCATCCTGGCTCCCAAAAATCTTCTCTGATCAGCCATAAAGTTTTATAGATGACAGTGTTGTTTTAAAACTTAATCTGATAGTTTATGTAAGTATTCACGTTACATTAAAAAATCTTACCTGTTAAAGTAGAGATATGGTCCGTATACCACTGCTCCAGTTCCGTCCCAGTAGTAAGGCAATTTGTACGTCTTACGAGGCAAACCTGCTTTAAACTTGGCCATGTTTTCAAACTCTTCAACCAGGTTTGAATAATAATTTTCCATTGTGAAGATGGTCTCAGTGCCCATGATTCCCAGCGGGTCTTTCATCCAAGCTCCGTAATGGAGCCAGCGAGCGTTGTGAGTGATAGGTTTACCAATGGACTTGATGTCAGTGCAGCTGTCTACAACATCAGCAGGAAACGAAACATGCTAACTTAGAGAACAATCCTTTGAAAACTGTTGCTATGACTACTTATCAAGTTCACAAGGTTCAGTAGATCTTGGGTAGTGACATTTGAAAATTAAGGGTTGATAATAAAATGCGTCATATAGAAAGGCGATTGATTGTCGTAGATTCAGGTTTACATCGAGAGAAAAATAAACCAATTTCGATCTCTTAAAATTCAGCCTAACATAATAGACCTCAGCACGAGGCTCTGGGGAATAAACGCCACAAACTCTGTAGTTATTACCCAGAGCCTCGTACTGAGGTCTATTGTACTAGGCTATGTTTCAAGAGTGCCTGCCTGTAAAAATCAGGCAAATTCTTAATTTCGCGGCAAGGGTCGAAAATTCGATTTCGCTCATATTCTTATGGTAGATAGGCTAGGGCATGACAAAAACTATTGGTTAAATTTTTTGGCAAAATATCCTTTTATTTCAAAGGAATATGCAAATTACCAAATTCAGTTGAAATCGTCATTTGACGCACCATTTTATTAAACAAGTTTGCGAGCCTCGCATGCAAAACCACATCATTCTTTCGACTTTAAAACACTGAATTTGTTTTTGCAATGTTTAAATGTGTACTGGGTTGATTTTAGGGGATGTTGCGTTGTCTTTTTGGGTGCAAAATAATTAAATATCGAGGACATTTCATTCACTTAAAGGACTTCGTGAATATAATTAATTTTCACCATGTGCGAAACCTTCAAATGGATTAAGCTTCTAGTGGTTGAATGGCAGAAGGATGGTCTACAGATTCTTGTAAAAATTTCTTTGCGCAAATGATTGTGAGCGATGCGAGAGCTTTTCAAAGTACGTCAAAAATGCAAATATTTGACCATCCGTCGTCAAATTTCAGTTTACGGGTTAGCATGCGCCACATGACTTGACCTATGTTAAGTTGAAATAGACACAGAGCTAATAATTTCGAAATTTTCTAACCTTATTTGCTGTAAAAGGCAGGTCCACAAAGCCGAATTGACGTGTTTCTCTCACTATTCGTCGCACATAAAGCAGAAGTTTGCTTTTGTTTACACAACGTCCGATGTACATCGCCTACTGCCAACCTATTATCGGTACGAATACCATGAATCTGTGACCATCTTTCGGCGCATATGAACATCATGACTGTATCTAAGTCAAAAACGGCTAAGTCGTTTGTAGATAGTTGCTGCTTTGCACTGTGCCAAAATATTACGTTTGATCGATTGCTGACCATTTCTGATAAGCGTGTTGGCGCAACAGAATCTTACAGCCGTTATTTGTTCGTCACGCAATGCTGTCACGGCATATGCTGCACATTTTGATCTCTTTTGCATAGAGCACTCTCAGGATAAATAAAACAATTTATTCATTGTTTATCTGTTCATATATATAATAATGTGTGTATATTATAATTGTATTCTATAGTGTACGTGACCTCAGTCCAAATCACGCTTGTTGTACTTTCTGATGTTTCAGACAACAGATGATAAAGCTAATGCCTGTCAGTACTCGCTACAATTTTAAAAAATCGCCATAAACAAATTATAGATCAATGAAGCAAGAACTACCTGAAATAAAAGTAGGAAATCATAGGGTGTCTAATTCGTGAGAAAAACAGACTAAATTTAATTTGTAGAATTCTACCAGTATACTAATGCAAATGCTGCAATCTGATTGGCTGAGCTACTTGTATACTATCAGCCATTTAGTTCACCACTAAATTTTCTCCAATTCTTATTGGTCTAAATTGATCACGGGACGCGAGTGTTCATCCGCGGAGAGACACTATACTAATACAAATGGTGCAATCTGATTGGCTGAGCTACTCGTATCCTATCAGCCATTAGAATGCAGTAGCTGTCGGTCGTCCACGAAATGCGACGTTTTTATCGTTTTTCCAAAGTTTTGGAAGAAAGTGTAGATGTAAATGGATAATTAAATTCCTGAGAAGACTAAAAGAAGGACATGAACTGATTCTCGACTTAAAAAACTTGGAGTTATTGAAAAACCGGTGCGCGCTCGTAAACAACTGGAAATTTACCAAGGACAATTCAATACCTGCGATTTTGTTAAGGAGTAAAGTTCAACAATGCGTCGAAAAATATTGGAAACCATTATTTGCGTTAATTTAAGTTAGAATTCTACTAAAACAATTAGATTATTCGCTCTCGATTTCTATGAGGCGATAGTTGATGAGGCCGAGGCCTCGTCAACTATCGCCTCATAGAAATCTCGAGCTCATAATCTAATTGTTAATTGGTAATTACCTGAGTAAACAAACCCTGGCCATGCCATTTTATTTGGCGTATTTTGTTTGCTTAGTGGCTTATCATTGGTATCTTTGTAACAGAAAATAGAGGACTGTTGTTCTTTTAAAAGCTATATTGTTGGGGTTTGTGGCTATAACACTTAAGATCGAGAGCGTAAAACTGAAATTGTTCCGTTGCTTTCGTGCAATAAAATATCAACAATCATAAGTTTACTAATAAATTAACCGAGTCGAGCTGATTTTATGCCGAGCGGCGAAGTTCACCAAAATCGGAAAGTTTGCGCACCATGTGACGACATGTCCTAACCATCGCACAAAACTTGGATTAGGGCGGAGCAGAAGGTTTAGCACCCCGGGGATCAGGGGACTCCTGTATAAAAGACGGAGGTGCTCGTCGGAAATTTTGAAAAGAGCCCCATGGGTACCAAGATGCTGTTTTCTGGGCGTGGCTTGGAAGTTTTTTCCTCCCCTTAGAGGTACTTATTCCCACGAAGACATGATTAATCATCGCAGTTATGCACACAACTTAAGTGGTTGTGAAATTAAAGCCTGAAAAAGATTCAGGCCTCAATTTCACAACTGCTTAAGTTGTGTGCATAACTGCGATGATCAGTCATGTCTTGATCTCTTTCTCCGCAGTTCAAATATTTGATATTTCATATATTCATTTGCACTAACTCTTACATAACACATAATCTCAAGTCGTATTTTTTCGGCTCAATACCCTAAAAGGTACTGCAAAAGCTCCCGCTGTGGACCTTTTGACACTAAGTATCCTAGGAGATACCAAACCGCGTTTTTAACCCTTAAAAGTTGTGACAAGCAACCGCGTCATTTATATATGGGCGTTTCCCCCTTGGTGTCCAGCAGCAGGTGCAGGGTTCTGGAAGGAATTTCCAATTATTGCAAAGGCAAAGGACCGTGTCTAAAGGGTGAAAGAGGGTTGGGAAAGAAGGAGTCAGAGGTAATCTTACGCAAAATTGGTTCGTTCGCGTTCGTTCGTCCAAGTTGGGTCATGTACCATACGCGTCATCCAGCGCGCGCTTGCGCTCTCTCGATCCCTCTCCCACACATTTGTTTTTTGACAAATCTTTACAAAATTCCTCCCCAAGCCAGCTCTCAGTTGTTATCGCTGAATCTCACGTAAACGCTTCAGGCCTCAATTTCGACATTTTGTTTCCGTGCGGAAATCGGACGACACCGGACATGTAAGAAAAACTACGAACCGGTGAGGGGATTGGAAAAAATTGTCGTGTCAAAAATTAAAAAAGCATGTGTGGGAGAGGGAGGGAAGCGCGAGCGCGCGTTGGATGACACGTTTGGGATTAGGTAACGGTGCGATCACGTTGCGAAAAGCGATTTGAGAAAATACTTGGCAAAAGAAGCTAAAATTCTCCAACTGTCGTAAAATTATTCGAAAACAAGTTCGGCCAAGTTGAAAAAAAACATCTTACAAGTTCTTTTTGGCTGGTAACTGTGAAATTTAGAGACCGGGCGAATTTTTGGATTGCGTTCAAAATTTCTGCAGTGACTCACTTGCCTCCCTTGTCAATACAGTCCAAAAGTATTGTCAGTAAAATACTGTAAATAAAACCCCTATTGACCAGTTACCTCTATTAAGCGGGCCGCGGCCACCATTTGGTCGTTCCGATAAGGGTTTCTCTATTGGCTTTACCCCTATTAAGCGGCCACCCAAAATTTAAAAACTTTGTTTTGGAAAGGGCGATGGCAGATAAGAGTCTGAAATTGAAGGTGACGAGTGATAATTCAAACCCACGTCTATCATGATTGTCTTGAATTGACTCCATGTTCTCTAAGAAATTTACAACCCGATTCAAGGTACACCAAACTCTATTAAGCGGCCAACTCCTATTAAGCGGCCACCTCTAATTTCCCCGAAGGTAGCCCACTGTACTATATGTGAACCAAAAATAATTGTACCGAGCGAAAAGACCTAGGTACGAGTTTAGTGTGACAATATTACGCAGGGCATGTACGTACCAGTGGTCGAGTAAAAGATCAATCTCATTCCCAGAGTCTTCGTTCCCCTTGACCAGCGGTCGGAAAACGAGAGCTCTGGGAGCAACGATTTCAGGCGTGCGCCATAGATGCAGACTGTGCAGTGAAACCGTATGGGCAGAAAATGGTTGCTCACAGAGCTCTCGTTTTCCGACCGCTGTTCAAGGGGAACAAGGACTCTGGGAACGAAATTGGTAAAAGATGGCAACAGGGGCTATTCATTCTTTTCATTTCTTAATTTAATCTCTTCCTACTCAACAAGATTGTGTACTCCCTGTGGTTCCAAGCCTTATGGAGCCTTACGTATTAGGATAGAAATTGTCCAACCCCTACCCCCTAAAATGGGATGACAGCATTGCGTGACGAACAAACAAGGAACCGCTGCAAGCAAGGATTCAAGCAGCAATGGATCAAACGATCATCAAACGTAATATTTTGGTGTAGTGCAAAGCAAGCAACTATCTACAAATCACTTAGCCGTTTTTGACTTAGATGCAGTAGTGATCATATGTGTCGAAAGAGGGTCACAGATTCATGGTATTCGACCGTTAAATAAGTTGACAGTTGGCGATGTACATCGGGCGTTGTGTAAATAAAAGCAAACTTCTGCTTTGTGTGCGACCTATGGTGAGAGAAACACGTCAAATCTTTGGACCTGCCTTTTACAGCAAATAAGGTTAGAACATTTCGAAATTATCAGCTCTGTGTTTATTTCAGCTTAATATAAGTCAAGTCGTGTGGCGCATGCTAAAATATATGTCTAACCCGTAAATTGAAATTTGACGACGGATGGTGAAATATTTGCATTTTTTGCGCACTTTGGAAAGCTCTCGCGTCGCTCACAATCATTTGCCCAAAGAAATTTACAGGACTCTGTACACCATCCTTTTGTAATTCAACCACTAGAAGCTTAATCCATTTGAAGGTTTCGCACTTGGTGAAAATCAGTTATTTTTACGAAGTTCTTTTAAGTGAATGAAATACATTTCTTCGAAATTTAATTATTTTGCACCCAAAAAGACAACGCGACATTCCCTAAAATCAACCCAGTACACATTTAAACATTGCAAAAAAAAATTTGAGTGTTTAAAGACGGAAGAATGATGTAGTTTTGTATGCGAGGCTCTCAAACTTGTTTAATAAAATG
>NC_138151.1:17671324-17738824 GCF_964199315.1 Orbicella franksi
TGGTCAGAATAACTCGATCTTCGCATTCGCTTTCGACAACATATCTTGACCTTCTTCAGTCTGGGACTTATGAATGAACTTTTCAAGCCTTGTGAGCGTCTAAAACTTCCTGCAGGTATCAGAAACACTGCTACCGACAGAAACCGCCCGATTGGTTACATCTGATGATCCTGGAAGCTGATTTACACTTGCTTGTGTTAAAGCGAGGGAATCTATTTGATGAGAACTGAAACGGAGTTCAATATTTCGGTAATTGTTCTGACTAAGATGATAACTTATAAGTTTCTTCGTGGTGTTGTGCTCCGGGATACGTGACACATCTGCCGATGGTATTTTTCACTTAGCGATTTTAGCTTTACTCAACACTCGGCAAACCTTGATTGTTTTTCACTAGTGCCCGCCAAGGTTACCGGTAAGTCAAAAACAACTTCTATATAAATTTTATTAAGGAAAAATCCCTAAACTTTTAGCTACTCGGAATTAAATTTACTTCTCTTACTGTTTTTAATCGGCTTTCATCGTTTCAATGCGCTTGAATTTTCCGAGCCGGGCTCTTCCTAATTTGCATAATCCATAATCGGCCCGTGGGCATTACGGCTGCATAATGACCGCTCAGATCTCGCTCTTAGCCAATCAGAGCGCGCGTTATATCGGCCACAAGCCAAAGCCATATAATAATGAATAGTAAAATGTTTCTTTAATGTCAGTTTATTCTATGTAAAGTTCAAAGGCACTTAGATAACAAACAATTAGGATTTAAACAACTGTAAAATTCGATTAAATGTTATCATGTATTGACAGAATTGAAGAAAAAGGAAAATGACTTAAGGATTCTATAGATAGCGTTGGAAAAGAAACTGTGAAGTATATTTTTAAAAACGGTATTCTGATTTTTTAACTTCCCACTAGCCACGCGATCCACACGCCACGTCATAAAATTAAAATGAACAATGCTATAATGTTACAAGGATTTAGCAATCTTGGACGTCTGGTGAAACCCAGTCAATTTGGGGAAAGAAATTGTACCTTAGAGCATCGAAATTTCTGCCCCACGAGCAATAGAATTCCCCTGTTTTGATCTCTTCGCAATCAGTTTTAAGAATGCCGCTTAAGGGTCAAGTGATATACAGATTGACAACATTTGGAATTGCTAACGTTACAGACCCTCTTATAAAAATATAGAAGGCTAAAATCAACGTCTTGAAATTACTGAAATAAAAAAAAAGTTGAACTGAAATTTATGAAACTGATTGTAAGACGAGATTGCAAACTGATTTTCGGACCTAAGGCAGTTTTGGGAAATAGACTAAAAAGCCTTAATAAATTCGTGTCTATGAACTTTGATGAAAATGAACTGACATTATGGAAAAATTTTATTATTCCTTGCTATTTAGAAAGGTTCTTTTCTTTTTCATTCATAACCTAGAAGTTGCATTGAATTGTCTTTGAAGTGCGGGAACTAGGGACAGCGGGGCTTGATGGGAAATAGACTGAAAAGCCTTAATAAATTTGTGAAGTTTCAAGTTCCCCTGGAATGAACGAAGAGATAAAAATCTTATGGCGCAGCGTTAAAATAAGATACAAAGTTTTTAAAGCACTTGGGAGAAAAACCGTCGTTGGGTGCTCCTGTTTTAGACTTACAGTTAAGAATAAGCGAAACAAGAAGTTGACTTGATTCGATTACGGATAGATCTACTAATAAACGGCTGTAAATTGGCCATGTAAAAACCTACCGACAGTAACACAAGCTGGAGATATAACAGCGCCAGGTATCGAAACATCTTAAAGGCAAACGGACTTGTAGGATGATCTGCAAAAAAAAAAAAAGATAAAATAAACTCAATCAAAATTTGACTCTTAACCTAGGGACTCATCTTCATTTTATTTTACGTAATTTAGTCACTTACCGGGAAGGTTTTGTTGCAGTTCTTCTCTCGAACACGAAAGGCTCTGGAAAGATAATCAGCTCCGTCACTAACTAGAGCACTTAATGTGGACTTGCTCCGAAGCGTTCGTTTTTATTGGCATAAGATGGGCCAAGTGGAGATGGCGCAACGCATATATTTTCCAAGTAATATAAGCCGCGTAATTAAACAAAGCACGTTGGCAATTCGTGACTGTGGCGACGCAACGAAGACTAGCTCCAAATTTTTACTGACATCGATTTTGTTTCTGCGATCCATGATTTATGAGCAAGAGGTTTGTTCTCTTTCTTAGCGACTAAATTATGGGCATTAGCGCTGAGTGCGTCTTTGTTGCAATGAAAGGGCTCCCTTTCGTGCGCGGAGAAAAATAGCGAACAAATCAAACAAACGAAGCAAATAATCTAATGAGAGTTGAGTGGATTTAACACTGCTGTGCTAATTGTGGACACTTAAAATGAACAAGCAAATATTATCAAATAAATATAAGCCGAGTAAACTGGTTAGAATCCCACTAGTGGGAGCAAAACCAGATGGCACAGCTCATTAGGACTTCCTTATTTACTTTAAGTCTCAACAGCTCTCGAGAAAGCCATTCCATATTAAGGACTGTTAAACTTCAATCGAAAAATATAGTATTAAGAATCAATAGGAGATCATGAACTAGCAGATTTATCCAAGCTGCTTTTGTAAGGATTTTTTAATCTACTTTGTAAAGAGTCACGTATTTGTTATCGCATACAAACGATTGCACATCTTTGATCTTCTAGATAATAATAAATAATACGGGAGGATCCTCTAAAAAATAAAGGTATAAAATACATCGAAAAGGCCCACTTCTTAGAAATATTATTGTCTCCTCTCTAAGAAAAGTCTAGTACAATGATCAGTTCTGGAGACTTTGCGTGATTCGTGAGATTGTGCGGTTTTCTTTTCGAATAGTTAATAGAAAACATGAAAATGCAAATTACCATCTGGTTTGCTCCCTACGTGCAGGTATTAAGATACTTAACAATTTGATGTTCAATTTGCAGTATTTGCCTAAAATGTCCTGAATTAACACAGTTTCAACGCTAAATTCACTAACAGTTTAAACATTTATAAGTAGTTTATTTTATTTGTTTGTTTTTGGTGGTAGGGGCACGAAAGGAACCCCTTTCAGTGCAACTAAGATGACGCACGTGTTTTCGCTGGACTGGCATTGGTTTCCTGCAGGTGTCGTACGAGTTATTCGTTTCCCAGCAATCAGTTTTAAATCACGCCTTGGAACATGAAATTCCCTTTACCTAGTGCTGGTTACTTCATTGCCATTAATAAAATTTGCTTAGTTATTTTGTGTGTGTGTGTGTGAATCGTTAAGCCTGTGGCTGAATTCATTAACATCAGGGAGTGTCAGATCTTTAGTTGCATCGCTCCCCCACGCAGTTTCAACAGAGACAGCCTCTCAGTGAACACAGGACGCGCATTCACAGTTTCAGACGCTATTTCATTTGCTTGGGGTCAAACACGATAAAAAAAACTATAGTAAATACATGGCAAAAATTAAAAGTTCGATGCTCAATAATTTGAGAGCGATTGACATGATTCTGAAGATTTTATGAGTTACAAGAAAAATATACTTAGAAGAAAGTTTTCTTGATGAAACTGAAGAACATGGATTTGCTATGAGGCGAGGAGTTGCTCTTTTGATTTTTCATACATATTCGGTTCTACAGTGAAATGCAACTTTGCTAGAAGGGCAATTTGCCTCAAATTTGATCAGTAAATTATTCTACCTAGTAGTTTTAGTTTTTCGATATTTCAGAAATTCTGTGAGTTGTCAGACATTTACTGAGATTTTTGCCCTGTGGAACCGTCGGGTGCGCTTTCTTGCGTGTAATTGAACCAATATGATATCTTTATCCTTTATTCAGTAACCTTACACTTTGATAATCATGTCTCGCTGTAAAAGGTACCGTAACGGTACAGGTAGTCTAGTCGTAGTCTTTAATTCGCTTTGAAAATATGGTATAAACTGAACTCGCCAAGGCGCAAATTGACAAGAATGTATCGAAATCTACCGATGATCTGGATGGGGACGCTGGAGTATCTGTTTGGCGATTTCTGTTTGGCGATTTCCAATTAGCACATTAGTGCTAAATACACCGACACTTAAATAAAGTGATTATTATTGTTATTATTATCCGTTCACAATTTAAGCCCATTCAGTCACTGAGCAGTGAGAGCTATGAGCCGAAAACAAGACGAGTTATTTCAGAGCTCAGCTGACAAATTGTCTTAAAATTTCGCCATCGTTAAGAAAGCTTTATCGGGTGGAATATCCCGACGTCGTATTTCCAAAATTATCCCTTGACAATAAGTTAAGCAAAATATTTTCCAGATACAAAACAATCTCTGTTTTATCCTGTCTTTTCTAAACAAACTATACATCAAACGAATACAAAACGTCATTTACTTCACTAGGTGAGCCTGTTGTTTTTCTTGATCAGCGAAAACGGTCAACCAAAAAGAATGGAGCTTAAAAGTCGGAAGAAAATCGTCTTTCTATCAATGCAAATTGTGGTAAACTGTTTTGGATTTTCAAACTTCTCATATGTATTTCTAAATATGACGATCAATAACACTGAGACATTTCAGCTCAAAATCAGGCCCCGGTAGTTGAAAGGAATTACGATGGGAGGTTTAACAAATAATCGACCAACCCTAATTTGCATAATCTGATCCACCACTACCACCTGTACACGAGTTAAAAATAGGTGCTCGATGAGCTCATGAATCCATGGCCGTAGGTGAGTGGATTAGGAATCTCCGCAGGACGTGGGTTTAATTCAATGTCTCCAGACGACAAAAGCTTCTTTTCTGACAAGAGGTAGTTCTTATTATCAAACTGAACTCTGACAAACATTCTGATAACATTTTTAATTCCTACCAGAAGAACAACACTTTTCTTGTTCAAATTTTGTTTAAAAAAAACAATCGAGTAAAAAAAGACTCTTCGTCATGAGCAAGCTCGACAATTCATAGTTCATCCCTTGAAATATCTCGAAAGGGCTGAATAATCCCTCGAAAAGATTGAATAATCCCTCGAAAGGGATTCGAGTTTCCTTGAGAGGAATGAATTACCGCGAACAGTGAATTTGTGATTTCTGTGCCATTTGAGTCGCCCAGTGATGTAACCGGCCTGATTGCAGATTCTGTTCTACATTGCGAAATATTGTTTGAAATCTGAGTACATGGCATTATTGTCCTCTGCATCACAAGCAACATTAGGGACCTTTATACGATGCAAGGACGGGAAGGCCAAGACCGGAACGGCAGTGAAAGCGGGAAACTTTCGCGTGCCGTGTCGTCAAAGACAAAATGCTTTAAGTTGTGTAATTCTCGTATAGGATGGCGACGTCAATAACTCTAGCTTTATAAAAGCTTTTCCGTAAAACCAGTGACATCCCTTTGAGATAGTAGAGAAATATTGTCCAGTTAAGCTTAAACAATGGTGAACAGACGACAGGGAACTTACTCTTGTTTACATATATAAAGCAAACCTTCCTGATCTGTCGGTATTTAATATTGAAAGAATCCAGAATTTCCGTATGAAGAATTTATGTGAGCGATCTTTGCATCGACCTGGTTCAGATAGCTTTTTGTCCGCAGAGCGTTTTAGAATCGATCCTACCTGTAGCTGAAACAAATATTTATTATAAAACAAACATTACGTTGAGTTCCGGGTTGTATGAAAGCATGAAATAAACGTCAATTTGCTACTGTGCATTATATTTCACAGACTCCGTTCGAAATATATGAGACAACAAATGGTAGGAATTTCCCGGTTAGTCCCTCAAACCACGTTTTAAACGCCAACAAAAGGGCGAACCTCCCTAAAGAAACAATAAAAGGGATTGGGTATACCCACAAGGCCCTGGGACCTAGATCTCGTGGTCCCATGATGCTTCGGTGGCTTTATTCCTTGTGCTTCAAATCATTCGGTAAGTATTTTGCTTTTGCCCTGCTTATTTTACAAATTCTAACCGCTTTTTAGGCTCTACCTGTGTTTTTACACAAAGGTTTCTTTTAGGTGATGTTTGTCGCTTTTCAGGATATTTAAAATCGCTGAACATGTCCCATAGAAGACACAAGTCGCGTAAAAGGTCTCGCTCTTGGTCGCCATCTTCCCGCCAAAACTCTGTTTCGTCGCCTGACCTACATCAAGAAGGGTCCCCGCCGAAACGGCGCAAGGACGAAAACGATTCCCTTCAGAAGATTCTTCAGTCGACTGAACGTCTTTCCAACCGAATAGACTCGCTTGAGTCCCGAGCAAATCAGCCAGAAACTATTGCAGATACTGATGATGATGTTTTGTCGATTATGGCTGATGAAACCACAGGCGGCCCAAGCGCGAGATGAGAGGATGGGACGGAACTATTGCCTATATGACAGAATGAACGTTAAAAGTTCAAAACTGAAATCCGAATGCATTCGCGGCTTTTCGCAGGGTTTCAAATAACCCAGCGGTTTCCGGTTTAGCGGTTTCCGGTGAAATCTGACGCAGTGTACCCTCGGACGGTGTTGATTTGCATATAGGCAATAGTTCCGTCCCACCCTGACCGAGTGCTGTTTTTGTCGAGCGGACGCGGTCGCTAAGCTTCGATTTTCAAATCTGGTATCCTCACCGTTGGTTTACGCATGATGCAGCAGTGAGAGAGGCAGATTTGAGCTGGTAAAGGAGCGATTTTCAGGCCGTTACGATGAGATTTGTGAACCAGAGACCGACGGACTGGGAAGCGAGTTATTCACGCTTCGGCTGATCGTGATTTGAGGCGGCTAGGTCCATTCCTCGGGAATATTTTGGCCTTCGCAGTACGATGGTTCGATTCTGAGCCAGCCAGCCTTGTATTTTTTTCTAATGGGACACCACCACCAGCGCTAACTCGCTGAAAACGCTTCAAAACGGCCTCAAACACCGTGAAACAACAAAGAATACGTCTGGAAAGCAAGGTCAGTCAGTTTTATTCACAAAACATTAAATTTTAGGTATTGAAAGAAAACTCGTAAAGTTCCCATCCAAACCCTTGTAAATTGCATCTTTGTAACACAACACCGTTCGTAGGCAAGAATCACGTTCGTGTACGTTTCATTTACATTAATTATTAACCGCGCGGCCATGGGCCGAGCGCGGTTCATGGTTTACCCGTGGTTTATTTTATTTATTTTTTTATTTTTTTAACCGCGCGGCCATGGGCCGAGCGCGGTTCATGGTGTACGCGTGGTTTATTTATTATTGTTTTTTTTTTTAACCGCGCGGCCATGGGCCGAGCGCGGTTCATGGTTTACCCGTGGTTTATTTTTTTAAATTTTTTTTTAACCGGGCGGCCATAGGCCGAGCGCGGTTCTAGGTTTACGCGGGGTTTATTATTATTTTTTTTTTTGTCGGTGACCAGACCCAAGCTCCCTCTCGGCCAAATTTTGAGTCACGCAACGTGTGATGTTTTTCCGCCAGAAGCTGTTAAAACATAAATACACGGACAACTTTACGGATATTGTTTTCTTTTTTGTGGGTAAAATATATTTTCTTTTCGTTTTATCAAAGCGTTGGATTCAAAGGGAATAATAAATACGCTAAAAAGGTATTACGTCAGCCATGGAATGCGTTGACGTTGCAGCTTTCACTTTCGCTACATAACAAATGTAATCGTGTTTGCTTTGTAAGTTTATTTCACCAGAAGCGACGGTCATTAATTTATTTGTAATTTTGCGAGTATTTCTTGCGGTTTTAGGCAAATGAAGTAAATTATTTGGCTGTTTCATCGCACCGAGTTCATAGATCGGAAGGAAAATTAAATATTTGTAAGCCAAGCAAAGAACTTGTCAGAACATGCAAGGATTACGACATTGGTAGGCAAATAACCACCGTACTAAAGATAGCCGTAGATAACGCAATTCTTGAATTATGTGACTTGTGTGACTTCTTTGCTAGCCCTTTACTTAAAAGAAAAAACAATTGAATTTAATCGTGACTTTTAAGAAAGCTGTTGTTAATGGTGTTCGCATCTTCATGCTCATTCAGATTAAGACTCTTATGTCATCGGACATTTCTTAACGGCTACGACTGATGGTGCAATAATACAGTCTGTGTTGATCAAGTGAGGTGGTGTCAACAGTAATCAATGAATCATTAAGGATTGCTTTGGAATGAGCACTGCGTTGCGACTGTAGTGCTTAGAAAACAGTTAAATTTTAAAAGTGCGGTTATAAGATCTAAGAGATCTTCTTGTTTTTAACTGCGTGGCCATGGGCCGAGGGCGGTTCATGGTTTACCCGTGGTTTATTATTATTATTATTTTTTAATCGCCCGGCCATGGGCCGAACGAAGTTCATGTTCTACCCGTGGTTTATTAACCGCGCGGCCATGGGCCGAGCGCGGTTCATGGTTTACCCGTGGTTTTTTTTTTTTTTTTCGCAGTTTTGTCTGCGACCAGACCCAAGCTTCCCACTCGGTCAAATTTTGAGTCAGGCAACCTGTGATGTTTACTCGCCAAAAGCTGTTGAAACATTAATAAATCTCATCTCCGATACTGACTTTCGCGGGAAAAAATTAAAAACCCAGCGTTCGTCAAAAATTATATTTTTTCAGCAGAAATTTAGCTCGGAACATATACATATTTATATTGCTTTGAATCGTCGATTAAATGACCTTTTCCGGATATTTTTTCTTTCGGGGTCAACAAAAACCTCCGATTACAAAATCACGCCGAACCCACACGTTGCTAAAAAATCTCTTCAAAACCCTGACTTCGAAGCGATATAACACTTCAGCGTTAATAGCTACCACACATCGGCAGGCGGTAAATCTATTCGTTAACAATCCAGTTTTATCGTGTTAAAATTTCAGCGAAATCGAACAAAACCAGAATTAATTAGAATTTTTTTGTGACCTCACTCCCCAGACTTGACCTAACAAAGGAAGCCACGGTCGCCCATAGCAACCGAAAAACACGAACATAACAAAGCCGAACGTTTCGGCCAAAAATCTCCAGAATTATCGCCTGAGAGCTTAAACTTGAATGGGAACATCTTTTTCGAACTTTCTTCAACTGATTTAGACGAAAGACTGGCCTCGGCGGGCTACAAAAAAGACCAAGAGAAAAACAGAACAAGACAGCAGAACAAGCCGATAATATTTCATCGCATGGCTTTCGGCACGAAAACGAAAATACAGCTTACTTCTGGATAAATTCAGCCTTAGAAGCCAGCAACCGGCCCCAAATTACTTTCTGTATCCTTACAAATGTCCTGATTTCCATCTCCGAAAGATTTTGCCCCAATTTTGAGCAAATAAACATTTCGTCGACGGTGACCGCCATTACGTTGGCTTGCATACTAAATTGGCTAACTTGACAAAATTCTCCCGTAGGGGGGATATGACGAAAAGAGCTGAAAGATGGCCTATAATTGGCTAATGATGAGATCATCCCACTGTCCAAAATTTGGTGAGAATCGAAAGTAACGCCAATTTTCTGTCACGTTTTCAATCTGTGGTCACTGGAGTGACCAAAATCGATACATCGGCCGGGATAGAGTTTTATTATTAAATTATATGACTTGTGTGACTACTTTACTAGCCCTTTACTCGTTGAAAACACCAATTAAATTTAATCATGACTTTTAAGAAAGAAAGCTGTTGTTAATAGTGTTATTATCGTGTCATTTATATCGTTCATGCCCATACATATCCCGAAGAAAGTTCTACAAAGATTAAGACCATTAGGTCATCGGAGATTTGTCAATGGCTACCACTGATAGTGCAATAATACAGTTTGTGTTGATCAAGTAATGTGATGTCTACAGTAAGAAAAGAATCATCAATGACTACTTTGGAATGTGCACTCCGTTCCGACGGTAGTGCTAAGCAAACAGTTAAATTTTAAAAGCGCGGTTATAAGATCTAACAGATCTTCTTGTTTATTATTATTTTTTTAGTTTTGTCGGTGACCAGACCCAAACTTCCTCTCAGCCAAATTTTGAGTCACGCAACGTGTAATGTGTTTCCGTCAGAAGCTGTTAAAACACTAATACACGGACAATATTGCGGATATTTTTTTCTTTGTTGTGAGTAAACTATATTTCTTTTGGTTTTATCAAGGCGTTGGATTAAAAGGGAATAGTAAATACGCTAAAAAAAGGTATTACGTCAGCCATGGAATGCGTTGACGTTGCAGCTTTCGCTTTCGCTACGTGACAAATAAGATCGTGTTTACTTTGCAAGTTTATTTCGCGAGAAGCGACGGTCATTAATTTATTTGCAATTTTGCAAGTATTTCTTGTGGTTTTAGGCAAATGATGTAGATTCTTTGGCTGTTTCATCGCAGCGAGTTCATAGATCGGAAGGAAAATTAATAAATATTTGCAAGCCAAGCAAAGAATGTGTCAGAACGTGCAAGAATTACGTCATTGGTAGGGAAATAACCACCGTACTAAAGATAGCCATGGATAACGCAATTCTTAAATTACGTGACTCGTGTGACTACTTTGCTCGCCCTTTACTCGTTGAAAACACCTATTAAATTTAATCATGACTTTTAAAAAAGAAAGCTGTTGTTAATACAGTCTTATTGTCGTATCGTTCATATCGTTCATGCCCATACATATCCCGAAGAAAGTTCCAGATTAAGACTATTACGTCATCGTAGATTTCACAACGGCTACGACTGATGATGCAATAGTACAGTTTGTGTTGCTCAAGTGATGTTGTGTCTAGAGTAATCAATGAATCATCAAGGATTACTTTGGAATGTGCACTGAGTTGCAACTGTAGTGCTAAGAAAACAGATAAACTTTAAAAGCGCGGTTATAAGATCAAACAGATCTCCTTGTCAGAACATGCAAGCAAGGATTACGTCATTGATAGGGAAATAACCACCGTAATAAAGGTAGCCGTGGATAACGCAATTCTTGAATTATGAGACTCGTGTGACTTCTTTGCTAGCCCTTTACTCAAGGGGAAAAAACAATTAAATTTAATTGTGACCTTTAAGAAAGAAAGCTGTCGTTAATATTGTTCGTATCTTCATGCCCATACATATCCCGAAGAAAGTTCCAGATTAAGACCATTACGTCATCGGAGATTTCACAACGGCTACGACTGCTGGTGCAAGAATACAGTTTGTGTTGATCAAGTGATATGGTGTCTACCGAAATCATCAAGGACTGCTTTGGAATGTGCACTGCATTGCGACTGTAGTGCTAAGAAAACAGTCACATTTAAAAAGCGCGGTTATAAGATCTAACAGATCTTCTTGTTTCCTCTCATCTCGCGCTTGGGCCGCCTGTGATGAAACGTCAGGCCATAGTTAATTGAGGGAAATGGTTAGGAAACTTTGCAAAGTTCTTTGTTGTATGTTTTTGTTTGCTATTTTGGGGGTTGACCCTGCACAGAACTTGGCAAAATACAAAAGATGGTTACGTCTGCTCATGCAACTAACCAGTGGAAACATTGCGATTACGTAATTCATGCATAGTCAATGAGCAAAAAACAAAAGATGTGCAGGGTCAAGAGCCTTCTAACATAAATCTTAGCCTGTTTGTTTGCTTTTTTGATGTTTACCGGCCTTCCTAACCACTTCCCTCTATTAACTATGGTCAGGCTTGGAGATTAGCGAATCTTTGGCTACCGAAGTGTCTTTGAAGACTGCTACTACGCCCGTTGGGGCCCCCGTAGAACCTATTCAGGCACCCGTAGTGCTTACTAAGGCACCAACAGAGTCTATTAAGACATCTGACGACGCTGAAAACTCAACGAAATCTAGTGATGATCATGGGCTGTTCGACCCAGTTGCCAAGTCAACCTCCCGGAAACCATGAGCTTCTTTCTCCAAGTTTCCGGATACCAATTTTCGGAGAAAATTATCTTTTATCTTACCAGAAATCTCTTGTTATTTTGGATGACTGGGCAACTCCTGAAGTGGATGCACTCTCTGCTCCAAAACTCGATCAACAATTTAAAGTGAAAAAGTTTGTATAAGAAAGGGATAAGGAAATGTTTAATGTTCAGTGTGCTTTCTTAATTGTCACAGACCCACTTTGTGACCTTCATGATTGTATCGAAAATGATTCAGCTCCACCTTATGAGGAAATTAAAATAGCTTTTGAACAAGCTCTTTGACTTTTACGCTCAGCCAATGCTCAGCTGTCTATGCTGACGACAGACAGTCCTTGCAGCCATAAACCGTTCAAGGCCAAACCTCGCGGAACTACCACTGCCTAATGCAAAGTCATGGCTATTTGGAGATGATTTCCCCTCCTTGGCCTCAAAACAGGCCGAGTTGACAGGGGGTATCACGAAAAAGTTAGCACAGACTACAGGAAAATCCTTTTCCAGACGTAGTAATAGTTTCCAGTCCCAAAGCAGACATCGGGGAGACACCTTTAACAAGTATCAATCCAATGGGTATTCAAACCCTTCTAAATCTCAGTCAAATTACCAAGGGCCTCATTCAAAAAACGGGCTTTTTCGTCCCCCTCCCCAGAAGGGACTTCAGCCAGGCTCTCAGAGTGCATAGTGTCTTGGAGAACCCTAACATCGGATCCACAGATTCCCTCATTTGTTTCAGGTTACAAGATAAGTTTCCTCAAAACTCCTTTTCAAAAGTCTCCACCATTTATCCAAACATCGGGTCTGGAGGCACTCCTAATATCCCAGGAAGTGAACGAGTTATTGCAATAAGGGGCCATACAGAAGACCCCTTTTACCAGAGACGGTTTTTTACAACTGCCTGTTTCTTGCGTCTGATGATAGACCTACGTTCTTTGAACAAGTTCATTGTAAACGAGCATTTCCAGATGGAAAACCTCAGTTGCCTAAAGACGTTGCTTTTACCAGAAATTTCATGACAAATATATATAGATTTAAAAGATGCTTACCTTTCTGTACCTGTTCACGAGTCTTCCCGAGAGTTCCTTCGCTTCTTTTGGAAGGGAACATGTTACCAGTTCAAAGCTCTTCCCTTCGGTCCGTGTTCAGCCCCCAGAATTTTTACGAAAGTTCTAAAACCTGCTGCCACATTCCTGAGGAGGAAGGCCATTCGAGTCCTTTTTACCTGGACGACTTTCTTCTTTTGGCTGCAACAATGGAGGAAGCTGTGAAAAATACTCTGCTGATAGTGACTCTCCTTCAGTCTCTAGGTTTTACAATAAACCTCAAGAAATCTTTACTGATTCCAACACAAGTGATAACCTTCCTGGGTTTCCAAATCGACTCAATATGCATGATATCACTCCCGGCAGAAAAGGCCAACAAAATTCTACACTGTTGTCGCAGTCTGCTGGTTTCTCAAAGTATCAAATTGCGAAACCTAGCAAGTTTAATAGGCCTGTTAGAGTCCTCCAGACCAACCATTTGGCGAGCTCCACTACACTTTCGTCACTAGCGGTCAGATCTGATAAGGGGCCTACAAATGAACCAGGAATCTTACGACGCTTTGATTGCCCTGTCACCGAGTGCAAGAGTAGAACTTGCTTGGTGGTTTAAACACACCCTCAATGCAAGAAAGGTTAGGGTGCAGTTCATCAATCCCTTCAGACCAATGGCAGATGGTCACAAAGAGTCTCCTACACATCAATTATCTAGAGTTAAAGGCGTCCTTTTTTGGCTTTACTGAAAAACCTTTCTCAAAGGTAAGTCTCACGTAACCGTATCTCTCCAGCTAGACAACACGACCACCATCGCTTACATCAAGAACAATGGGGGTACACGTTCCCCCAACTTATGACTCTGGCTTTAGAGATGTGGGATTGGTGTCAGGAAAAAGACATCCTTGTTATGGCTTCTCACATCCCAGGAAGAGACAACTTCTCAGCGAACAAGGAGTCCAGAGAATTCAAGGACATGAGCGAGTGGAAGTTGGTCACAACAATTATTCAACCTTTTCTGCTGAATTGTCAGAGGATCTGCTTGCGAGTCGTCTAACCAACCAACTCGCGGATTACATCAGTTGGAGACCCGACCTGTGAACCATCCACACAGACGGCTTTACGATAACCTGGACTCCTCTACGGGGCTATGCCTTCCCCCCTTTCAATCTGATATCCAAAACCCTGACGAAGGTAACAATCGACCAAACGGATCTAATTCTCGTTGCTCCAGTTTGGCAAGCCCAGCCCTGATGGCCGGTTCTGCTGAGACTTCTAATATCTCAGCCAGTGTTGCTACCGAACGGTCCAACCCTCTTAACGGACCCGACCGACCTGAACCGAGTTCATCCAATGAATCCTGGCCTTCACTTGACCGTGTTTCACATCTCCACCAACGTTTCCAAGCTGAGGGCATTGCAGCAAACGTTGTCGATCTACTCATCGCAGCTACTCGTACCTCCACCTCGTCGTATCTCTGGACGGCAAATTGATCCTCTTTCGTCATCTATAAGTGACATTCTAATTTTCTCAACAGAACTCTTTAACGAAGGCTTAGCATACCGATCACTTAACGTCCTTCGTTCTGCTATTTCGTCAACTCATCCAAAGATAGACGATTTTTTCAGTGGGTCAGCATCCATACGTTACTAGATTCCTTAAAGGAGCTCTCAATAAACGTCCTCCAAAGCCCAGGTCTTCCTATACCTAGAATGTTTATGTTATGATTAAATACATGATTTCTTTGGGAAAAACAGCACCCTTTCACTTAAAGCTATCTCAATATGAAGTTAGTCACCCTGTTTGCATTAACCTGTCCTGAACGGATTTCCGCCTTGGCTTCCCTGGATCTCAGACATTGCAGCGTCCTTCCAGAAGGGATGTCTTTCAAACTCACCGTCCCTAGAAAAACTGGCAGTGCAGATAAACCAGCGGAAGCATTTTTTGCCCGCTTTGATAAAGACAAGAAGCTCTATCCCGTAGATTGCTTTAGACAATGTCTAAAATTATCCAGGAACGTTCGACCCGTTATCCTGTCTTATCTTCCTGATAAGTGGTTTATTTCATTTAAACGCCCCCACAAACCGGTCACTTCTACAACATTGGGGCGTTAGCTACGAACCTTTGTAAGTGCAACAGGAATAGTCAAATTTTTAAAGCTCACTCTGTGCGTGCTGCATCTACGACAGCAGCTGCCAAGGCATTTGTCCCGCTGTCGACTATCATGTCAATGGCCGACTGGTCTTCTGCTTCAATTTTCAGAACATTTTACTGTAAACCATTGTTTACTTCAGACTTTGCTACTGGGGTCTTATCCTTAAAGTAGATCTACCTGTAAACTCAGCTATTCTCCTGTTGAGTTTTGATTGATATATATAATAAATATATATATACATACATACATACATACACACATACAGACAGACACACCCACCCACCCACCCACCCACCAACTACTCAGAATCATGCAAGGTCATTCGTGAACAATGTTTTGGCACATTCGCTGATAGCTTTACCTGTTTATAACAAAAAATAGAAAACTTCGTCTATTCCCTAATTTACGTCACTTCGAAGAGCGTGGGAAAACGAGTCTACAATGTCATACTTACGGTCAGCAGTTAGAGATCGTAGTCATTGATAATGCTCCGTAAACGCTGTGCTTCTGCTAGTGAATTCGCATTTTTTTTTTCTCCGTTTTGACAAGCCACTCCCTATTACGAACATTAACAGGTTTGACTAACCGAAAGTCTACCGACAAATCAATCGTGATTAATCTTCACATATTTTGTTCCTCTCAATCGTACAGTCGGTCATTCGGGCATTGATCGGGAAGCGATCTTCGCACACCCGAAGTTTGATTAAGTATGAATATTTTTTTGTTACACGATTTTGGTTAACGGACACGCTCGATGACATGGAATCTACGGCCCTCCGGCCGTAGATTCAAAAAGCGTGACCGACTCCAGAGCTTTTCCACTAAAATTCTAATGGTGAAGATGTGTTTCAACTTTGCACTGTCGCGCCCAGTACTATTAAAAACAATAAAGGACACTGGACAAAAAAGGAAGTCAGACAACTAAAAAGCTCTTGCTTTTATTGTATGTTTAATTAGCTAAACTACCCGGCTCATTTGCATTTAATAATAGAGAATATCCTTACTGAGAACCTGGGACAATAATACCGTATATACAATCTCCATTTTAACCGGATAAAATGTCCTATCTACGATGGCTCGATCTAAAATACTACATCTGTACATTACAAAGAAGACTAAAATCATTTGGTTAACCCGTGCAAAGCAACAATAACCTACGTCACAGGCTCCTTTAAATCTTGAAGAGTTCTGGGAAAACGCCTGCTAAGCTGTTTATATAAACAGTAAAACACTAGAATTAATTGCGACGACAACTTTAGCGAGATTATCGAATAGCAGTTAGGGATTCGCCTGGAAATAATAACAAGAGACCACACAGCAGTGTAGCTTAATTTGAACTTAAAATCTAGCAGCAGCAGCAGCTGGGTAATTCTAATACCAGGAATTCAGACTAAGGCTCTAGAAACGTCTTCATTTGATCGTTGACAATTTGCTCATAATCAAACCCAGTGCACATGTCAAATTCTGGGCAAATTCAGCACGTTAGACAAATTACTGTTACTTTATGTACCACGGAACAAAGACGGTTCTTAGTAAAACAAATACAACACTTGCCTAGGCTGTAAGAACTCGAGCCAATTGAAGCACACATGAAGCGGCCCTGACAGTTCTTTGTCGATCCAAGATAAACGAATTTAAAATTCTGTACACAACAACAAATGCGTTGCGTTTTGCTACCGTTTGCCAACATGGTTTCTCTGTACTGATGTCAACATGCTATAATTCTCCAATCTACTGGTAACGTATTTCTTACAGAACTAGTAAAGAACTTAAGAGTACCATCTGATCAGCTGTTGTCCTCATGACCTGCATGTGCGATACAATTAATCAGAAATTAAGAATTTAAATAAAACTACACTACAAAGGCTACTTGCTACAACTTAAAATTATGTCTTAAAAGAAATGTTACTAGACTTAAAATCGACGTTCCTAAACTAGTTGGTATAAACTTGAAGACTGAACACTTTTGTGCTTACTCGAGGCTGTGACAATTGAAAATGCGACGTTAAATTGTTCGGACGCTATAGAAAATATACCGCTGCATGTCTCTGTGGTGATTGAAGACGCAGTCCATTAATGTGTCCACCACAATGAAAAACTGCGCTTGTTGTCACAAGTCTAACAGCTGTATCATTATGATTTCTCACAAGGCGACCTGTGCGTGGTTCCCGCTTGTTATACTTGAGCTACAGCAGCAGAGGCGAGTGACCCTGAACTATATTTGTGATTGTGACTCGTATTCCGCACCATCGTCGCTCCAGTAGGCCGTGTTATTGGAACGGCCGCCTCGGCGAAATTGCGTTGTAGATTCATCACGTGAACGCCACGCGTGTCGCGAGGAAGCCGTAGAGGAACGGTACCCACTGGAGGCCTGGAAACAAGAGTACAGTCAGGATTGCTTTCACGAAAACATGCAAGATTACCTTACCGCTTTACTTATGGTGCTAGCTGAAAGAAATTTTGTCAGTTACTCGTGTATTGTTGAAGACTTCTCGTACGTTGTGTCTGATCAATTATTCAACTTAAGTGAAGAACAGATTCTGATCAGTAATAAATTATAGCCTCTGGCTAAAGTAAAGGAGATTCTAGTTAGCTAAGTGATAGCAGGACATGGTTTTCAAGACATCATTATATCAACCACGCTAAAATGACGTGTTATTTTCCGCCAAAATTGCAGTCAAGTCAGCCATGTTACACTTGCAATCAGGTGAAAGTGTCGGCTTTATATCATCCGAGGCCAGAGTGAAAACAACAACACAGGGAAAGACAGCACAACAATGATTGCCGAGTCACAATGGACTGAAAACGACAACAAAGTGCCTTCTCCCAGCATCAGCTCTTGAATCACTGGCTACAATTGGTTACAACTGTTTATTTTTTCCTTCTCTTTTTTTTAAATACAAAATAAAAAGACAAAAGGTGCAACACAACACAAGGAAGGGTAAACATGTTAACTTTTAAGTGCTGATTGTCTAAGTGCGCATTTATTTATCTTCACAGTGCATTTTAAGTTTACAATAGCTTATTTAATTTATTTGCAGTGCAACAAGCGACAAGTGTCATGCACAAATTCCTTATTTACCGAGTACATTAAAAACTCCCTACGCCTGTTAGCTTCTCTCTCAAACGTTCTACAAATCGTCACACAACTGTTCTCACATCCAGCCAATAAGTGAGAAACGCTCTGTAACAATCCACCAAACGGCTGTGAATGAAACTGTCATGAAATTTTCAACAGGTGCGACAACACGACCGATGCTTTGCCGGTTCAAGTAGCAAAACTTGTCAAGTCGATAGCAAAAGTTTAACTCAGCGAAATTCGCCGTACATCTTGTTCAACACTGGCTGCCCACACGATATTCCCTCATCGCCTGCACCAGCCGATAAACAGTCCTGTAGTCGCGCCTGTCTCTCCGACCAAACAGGAAGACGACACAAACGCTAGACGTTTGAGTCAAGAAGATGATTTGACTTGACCTAATCTATAGTAGGGAGTTGTAAGTTTTAAGTCTAGCTGTTTATGAGATGCACAAGAAAACCGAATGACTTACCACGTGCTATACGTCGTAGCATTCGGTGCCAATTGCGAGTTCTGGATTTGTTAGCATCTTAAGTAAAATTAAATAAGCTTCAGTTACTGGTTAGAATGTGGGGATGGAGGGAGTTACTCAACACTACCAAGGAGAAACAACTCACGCATTTGTGCGTTAGTTAATGTGTGTGTTTAAAGCTATCAATAACGTCACACACGTTTAACGTTACTTGTGTCATGTTGAGTTTATTTCAGTCTTGGTGAAGTAGTGACGTCACATCGCCGAAAATCCACACGTAACACGACTTCATATTCAAAATGAGACTCGATCCAAGACTGCAATAACGTCTTGCTTCACGCTGAAGGCGGATACTTTGATGGCCTTGAATCCCTTACAGGAAGTAGTACAAATAGTCCTTATTGTTTTATGGTACTGAAACCGACATCGCAGAATTTCCGGCGGTATGGAACACTTGGCCCGTTACAGCGTTTTCTCGTGCGACTGACGTGTGAAAATTGGCCAAAGACAGCGCTAACGCAGTTCTGCTGTACCCCCAGGCTCGGATTCGCTTCGTAGTGAGAGAAATGCAAACTTGTGATGTTCTCTTCAACAAATTTCCAAAGTAGCAAAGACAAATAACTTTCCCCAAATGAAACTAGAGTGGAGGTGCCAAAGCACTGAAAGCAATAACCCGTTCTGGAAGCTTGGGGTAAATTTTGAACATCTGACCTAATCATGAATAAGATATATTGCGCAACCTGGAAGTGAACGTGTATTGGTCATTTTACCAAACACTTACAATAAGCTTCGGCGAGTGTGACGTCACCTTAAACCTGACGAAGCTTATAAATTACCATCAATTTTTATCAAAAAGCAATTCTTAACTTGTTTAAATGAAAAACAAAACTTTGTAATATCTTAAACAAGAAAAAAAAACCAACAAACAATTTAAGTATAATCATAGCTAAACTTTAAGGCTCTGCAACACCTTTTAAATGTTTCTCTAGATAACAACTCGAACAGATTAAAGGCAGATACACCTTTTAGTCGCCATGGAAATGTTCATTACCATGCGCAGATAATAAAACAACAAAAATAAAACTAAAACAAGTCAATGACTACCATGATAATAACTCATAAACAAACAACGTCTCACAACTCGACACTCGACCACCACTTAAATACACAACGAAAAGACAAACAAGACAAACATGAGAAAACCAAGTTATAGAGCACAGTAGCAGCAGCAGAAACAACAACAAAAGGATGTAAATTATATATATATCCATTAGCCTACAAGAGCACATAATTGGATAACCAAATATTCAAACACTTACCAAGCTTCTGGATCGATACCCTGAAAACGATGAAGGACGCCCAACCGACTCCTGTGTACATAAGCAAACAAAAACGTCAGTAAAAGACGAAGTTCACAGCGCTTCAAGTCACAGCAAACTCTACATCCTGCACGAAACCCACTGATACACGACTGAAGGTCTCTGACAACAATGGCATACAAGGAAGGGTGAAGGGTAATTCCCCATATAGGCCTTATTCCCATGTAATCCCTGTCAGAAGGTCTAGTATAGCCATCCCGGCCTGTGACACAGAATTTACTCACGTAGACATTTTCATCCTCCGTAAATATTTCCATGCAGCGAGGTAACTTTACTCACGGCAGAACTGGGTACCATATCCAAAAATAACTTGAGGGGGATTACCTTCAGAATAAGGCCTATATAGGGAATTAACCTCCGCACACTTCATCCTCTCTTATAGCATGCCATCACCGTAATCCTTAATACTGCTATAAAAAGAATCTTTGGGATATATAAATATCGGAGAGTAAACAATCAATGACACGTGGATAATTAAAGGAACACTACAATGAAGAAAAAAGTGGTCTATACAGCGGTTACACAGAGAAACAATCACAATCTGCATCGTACCATATTGTCCTCAGAGGCTAAATAATCACTTGTCTCCGATAAACGAGCGTAATCTGTTCAGAAAAACAAACAGCATAAAAAGCTGACAATAACTGCTGAATTACTTTCGAGCATCCAAACCAAACTAGTTACATTATTCGTAGAAGAGAACGAGGATGAATAACTAATAAGTAATTTGAAACACAAATGACAAAGACATCATGAAAAGCTCTGAGTGAAAAGCTAAGATCTTCTTGTACCCCTATTAGTTCCATGATTAAAATAAAATTATCGTTAATAGTTACTATACGTGTGTTTGAATTTCTGTCCCGATAATTTATTGCAGTATCACTGAATAAGAGTTTATTTACGTAAAATTCTCCCTTTGATAACTTTTTAGACTGTAAATAGACATCTGATGTTCTTTCAGCCCTTAGACTCAAAGGTGTTAAAGCGCCTCTGTAAACACTTGAAAGAGCTTCAAAATTTCGATCAGTGTGGCCTGCTTTACACTAACCTGAATCTAAATCGACGGTAGAGGTCGGAGAACTGGGCCGAGGGGAATCCGAGAATGAGAAATGATCGTCATTAACAGAGAACTGGGAAGCAGGAAGTTCTCTGGTGCGGCGAGATGATGACCGTCCCTGTTTCAAGCGCTGGATTTGAGAGTTGGCGTACTGAAGGTCACATCGTAACCTAACAAACCACACAATAAAAAGCTTCAGAAAACACCCTAGAAGAAATCATTCGCTGAAACCCGTCGTTAAATTACTTGATAAGGGCATTTATAAACCAGCTCAAACTCTAAGCGTAATGATGGCGCCAGCAAAGAACATTTAAATGTCTATAATCAAACTCAGAAGCGAGTAATATCCCTTCCACTCGATAGAAAAACCGAGAATACTTTCTCTTTCGTAAGTACCACACGTTTACGTAGACCAGTCACTGGAACAATAAACAGGGAGGAAAATGGTTTAGAACTTGGTTTAGAATGTTACTTTTCTGGCGTTGTTTGACACACTTTAATTTCACCATCCAAAATAAGCTGAAATGCTTAAATGGGCAGAATGTTTTGTTGCTATTCTTTAAATAAAATTCAGGATACACTACCACTCCACCACTAGCCCCAGACCATGTATATGACGTCTGGCAATTGTGAACAAATGAAAAGGTTGACATTTACCTTTCTCTCGCCATATCTCGCTCTGTGATGACTCCCTAAAACAGAACAGAGAGGTTGAGCATTTCTTTCGTATTGGTCGTGTAATCAATATAAAAACACAAGAATTGCATTCTTTTATACTGTAGCTACAAAATTTACTTACAAGTAACGTCGTAAGCTGTTCATTCAGAACAGACGTTGACGAAACGAGTTGTTGCTGTAACAGAACAGAAACAATCTGTTAGTATCGCTACCAGCCAGCACTTCTAGCAGCTTCAGAGCTCAGTAGAGCATTGACGCAACATTGTCTGGCAAGGTAATGCATTTCTATACTTTTTTCAGTACTTCACTCTCTGATAAACCTACAGATATATTAACTCTGATTCTGTAAGTGGATGCCAGAATCAACTGTTCCGAGAAATCTGAGCTCAATGTATTTAAGGCGTTTTGTGTGAAGCGGATGTAAACACTCCAAGTGTTACCATTTATAGCCCAGTTGCTTTTGAAAGCCCGGAATATCTCATTCAATATTACACCCCATGAGCTAAAAGTCTCACCAAACAACAAATTTGACAAAAAAAATTGAAATGCTTGAAGTGAAATAGTATCCATCAAGATACCTTTCCAACCCGCAGCCTTATGCTAATGAGGCAACAGGGGTACTTATCAGCAGATATTTCTGCGCCCGTTTCTTTTGCAAGAAAGCTCAATAACAGTTTGACGCAATAACACGCAGACGTAGACTAACCTGAGGAGAGAAGTCGCCTTGAGTTGTACCATATCCCAGCGACCCCACTCCACGAGACATGTCGTCTATGTTCGGGTTCAACACATCACTCACAGCGACTGTTAAACGATTCGCTAAAACGACAAGAAAAATGCCCATAAGTAAGAGAATGACTCAGAATCACAGCTGGGTTTGCGTCAGTCAGTGAGTAAACGTAAATACAGACTTAAGACAGAGAAAGCCCTGATCCCGACAAACTAAGAACGGGGTACTTAGTTAAGCAGAAACCATGATTGAGAAAATTCGCGTGAATAATTTAATTGGGATAAACCTTCACGTAAAAGTGTCAGTTTGGGATCATGTTGCAAGGCACAAAAACATCCAACGAAAGAACTAAACCAAGTGACTGATAAGTGACTGTGAATTTCTTTAAAAAATCTTAAACTGTGCTGAAATACTAAGTTATTGAAACCTTCATAAATGCTGGGATACTTACCTTGAAGAATTGCTGCCAAAATTAAGTCTCTACAAAGTAAACAAACGTTTACATTAGAATATAACACAAAACCTGGGCATAAAAACAATAAAATGAAACCAGAGAGTAATCATCACAGTGGTTTCTTTGCTATAGGTGCGTAGTAGGTACAAAATAATCATACCTAGCCTCTACTGAATCGCCGTTAACATGACTCTGAAAGTAAAGAAGACAACAAAACATTAGCGGAGAATATCAGATGACAAATAATCAACTGATAAATTCTTATCGCGTTGCATCATGCATTTCCGTTCAAGGCCATGAGCTTTTACATTTCGCTTGCACAAATTAGCATGTCTCGTGTACATCACTGAGTTTGAACAGTTGGTAAACATCATCTCTGTCATTCTGCACAGCATCGGCCGGATTATAACAAAAAAATCTCCATCTGGCCCTCTCTCAACATCAGTTCATATTACTTGAAAAGTGCGTCTGCAAAAACTTACCTCACTAGTGGAGGCTCCTACTGTCATGTTTGATCCCTACAAACACAACGTACATGATTAATTTGGCAAACTGGGCGATACACAGTTATACACAGTGATCTGTCAGTGTTCTCAGTTATCAGCATGGCTTTTGCCAAACATACAGGTAGTTACCACAAGAACGTGCTCAGGAAAGATGCTATTAATGACAGTTTTGACTGCAGCTCAATAAAATACATGCAACTGTATTTTTACCCTTAGTTCAGCAACCAGTTTTGATTTTTCATCCAGAATCTTGCGAAGGTCGTTATCCTTTGATCTCAATAACTCTACAACAAAAAAGACGTCAAACATCAACAGAAACAAATCTTCCTGTTTAACGCACATTGTTTAGTGTTAACCACGAAGTCAGTCAATATGTTAGTCAACTAACAAGTTCGTTTCATTGGTTTGCAGTTAACAAATAGGTTACATGTGTGTCTGTCCAGTATTAGTATAAATCTATTAGCGTTCTATCACGAATACTGCTCTCCGATTGGCTACACTACTCATTATCTATTCTGTGATAGATAGTGAGTAGCGTAGCAGTGTGCGCTTGTTAACAAAATGACGGCCGCTTCTTGGCGTTTTCGAAGTGTCTGTGAAGAGGATTTAGAATAAGTTTTATTTCTATGCGTAATAGTTGACGAGGGCGCAGCCCTCGTCAACTATCACGCGATAGAAATCTCGAGCTCATAATCTAATTGTTTAATAGATCACAGATGACGTCAAAATGTGGTAAGAACGAAAAAGTGGCCACGAGGTGATGGCCGAGTTTGTCACGATGTTCTTACCAAATTGTGTCGTCTTCTGTAACCTATTACTGAATAGACGCACGGCAACATGGAATGTATCTGTTAAAAATTTCACGATCGCTGTTCATTTCGTCTTGTAAGTCTGTCCTTGTTCTTCTTCAGACAACTGACTGTGTACATACCAAGTAGCGTGACTGATGAGCGAGATGAATGGCCACTCAAAGCGTCATCTTGTTCATCTGCGGACATGTGTACATAGCTTCCTCTCATCTTTAATGTGTCATTAGATGAACTTGACGATGATTCGGATGTCATGCTGTTCCGGTTACGCTCTAACGAAGGAGATCTCTCGTCCACACTCTCCTCATTGGTTAGCTGGGCCAGAGCTGCTCTGTTCAGAGGTGAAGAGCCTGGGGCTTCACTGTCCTCTGCTGACAGAACCTGTAACAAAGAGAAAATCACATAAATAAATATAACGTCCAGCATACCGTGATTAGGTCTTCGTTGTTTTCCAGTCTTAAAAACTTGTTTTCGATTCAGAATTACTGTTTACCAATATCAGGTGTATGAAAACAGAGAGTAAAAGACTTGCTTTTTGGAGGTTACATAACACAGAGGAATCAAACTCCACGGTTTGACAATACGGGTAGCATTTAGTCTCCGAAATAGAAAAGGTCTTACATATAGGTTTAATTTCTTTCGCACAGCGCTGTATTCTACACTCTCAGTAAGTACATTGTTGTCAAAAATAGGTAACACTGCATAAGAACTATATTACAGGTCAGATTCCTGTCTCCTCTTAGCCAAATTAAGGCAAATCATAGCTTGTTTTGAGAAATGTCCATGGCGTAACTACACTTAACATAGTGAATGGTTTGAACCCAGGAGTATCAGTGGGTCCGTATAGCGTGATCATCCAGGTGAGGATAGTTCTGAAAAGAACTGTTGTTGGTGACTGACCTGTCGACAACCTGAGTGGAAGTCATCTTCAGAGTCAAGTGAATAGTATTCGTCAGTCGATGGTGTTATAAGTCTGGGCTGTTGAAAGTGATTGAACCAGTTTAACCATGATGGCATTGGCTGTAAGACTTGTGTAAAGTTTGTTAGCAGTCATTGGTCAAATTAAGTCGGTCTGTTTGAGGTCCATCTATCCCTCTGTAACTACACTTACTTCAGTTTCTGAATCACTGGGTGGACTGGATTCCAGCTTAGCTGGTGATTCGCTCTGTATTTCCACCTCTTCTTTAACCTCCTCCTTCTCTGTTACCTCAGTCTCTGTTTCTAATTCAGACTCAGGTTCAGACTCAGATTCAACTTGAGACTCCTGTTCAACAGTAGGCTCAATTATTGTAGGGACCGCTACTTCTTCCTGTACAGTCGGTGCCTCGCTCTCTGTTTCTTCATCCTCATCGTCATCATTCTGGTCCTGAGCACGTTCTTCATCATCAGCTGCATCTGACTCATCATCTGCATCAGTTTCTTTTGTTGTGTCCTCCTCCTCTGCCTTAAAGTCCCCTTCAGTCTGCTTTTCTTCCTTTACAGGTTCCTCTTCCTTAGGAGAACTGTTTACTCTCATATTGGGTAATTCAGTTAGGTCACCCACATCCATGGCTGAGCGAGGGCCACCTACTGATACCGCAAAACGACGGCCTCGTTCTGTTGAAACAATCAAATTGTGCATATAATTAGCAAACCTGATACTGTTACAAATGTGTTTCTTTAGAGCACGTCTAGTATGATCTGAAAGCTTGCCTTAGCTGCAGTATTCCATTAACCTGATAAACTATATCAGGTGAAAGTCACCGATACCACCAATAACAAAGCTGGAGCTGGTTCGTTAGTTTGTCAATATTATTTCACACCATGTTAATCTCATGCATAACAATGTGAGGCAATGTTAGCCCATACTGCAGCTCTTAGCCCTTCACATCTTATTTTCTGAGGTTTGGAAACTATTGAATGAATGAATGAAAGACTTTATTAATGTGTCAATAGTATTTAGCTTAAAAAAACTAATTGTAGACACTATTTACACAATAAAATATACCTCAGCTACATAAAGTTAAAACCATTAACAATTTAATGAATATTGTATAAAATAAATAAACAAATGGGATCGATGCCAAGAAAATTCTGGTTATGTCTATTTATAAGTTTTACACGTAGACTCAGAATGATTGACAATTAACCCTAATGAATGGTCTTTAAGGTTACTTCCCACCTCCCAGAGTGAAAAAAATCATTTTTTCTTTTATTTGCCTAAATGGAAGTTTATCATTTTATCTAACATTTACAGGAAAAAAAACTTAAAAATCTCAAAAATCGCCGACGTTATTTAACAAAATTTGTTTTCCAATAAAAGTTAATAAATAATGAAGGTGTCATAATCTCATAAGTAGGTGACGTCTCGGAGGAAATTTCGTGGGAAGCAGGTTCTTATTTCATGTGATTTGCATATTTTCTTTGTGCATTGCGCGTTCGAGTTTCATGGAGAAATCTAAAACAGAAAGAAGTCCTTGGGTAAAATCAACGAAAAAACCAGGGCCAAAGAAGAGAAAAAGGAAAGGTTTTGGGGAAGAAAGGAAAAAACCCTCGCAGAAAGCGACAAAGGCTCTTGGTTCGGCCAAGCGCCTTTGTCGACATCGACCGATGAACACGAGCGGTCTAATTCAGCTGGTTCACTTGGTTCTTCCGTTGGAGCAAGTCGCTTAAAAATCAAAGCTTTCGATAATGCAACTTACCACGGAGGTTCATCGTCAGAATCAGACGAAACTGATGACGGAGAATTCCAAACGAGCGACACGAAATACCAGAGTATTGTCAATCTGGACGAGCTCAATCGACAGCTTGCTGGACGAGTCACTTGCAGTTTTTGTGGAAGTGAAGGAATAAACTTTGAGGAAGTTACCAGGACTGGACTAGGAGCCGAATGGATTTGCCGTTGTAAAAACCCTGAATGTTCCTCGGACTTCGACTAACAGGCCGTGGCCACTCTGCTGCAAAAAGAGTTCTGAGCGTTCTAAACCTCCCCCCCCCCCCCCCCTGTAAATAAGGATTCATGGTCAAATCAGCCCGAATGTTCTCGCTCGATTCGATTGATTCTCCTTCGGTTGACGCGTTTCGTTTCTTGACGCGGGATTTCCCTTGCCTTTGGCAACTTTACCCATTGCCAGGATTGCTTTTCTTTCGTCTTGCCGGTCAAAAGATCGAAAACGTGACTGTAATGCAACACTTTTCCCGGAAAACTCTAACCCATTGTAGTTGACGTCAGGAGGTCCTGTTACGCCATTGGCTTGCGGTTTCAAGAGGCGACATAATCTCCTGGGGAGGCGCGAGTTGTTTACAAACCTTTTAGAGCGAAAATCTCGCGTTTGATTTCTCGTAGAATGTGTCGACTTTGAGCGAATTAATAGAGTATGTAGATTTCACGGATGTTCTTAAAATTTGGCCAAAGCATTCCACGGATAATAACAAACGAAACGGTGTCAGGAAATTATCGTATTTGAAATATTTTTTCCCGTGGCGACCATTTACGCAACGCGTCTCGTATATTTTTAGCTTCTTCAACTTTGGACTAGAATATCTTGGCAACCGATCAGAATATCGAAAAAGCCTGACACCGTTTTGTTGATTGATGCCTGTTGAATAAGACTGCAGCCATCAACCTCGTTCCCAGGGTCTCTCCAGGGGGCGGTAAGATGAGAGACCCTGGGAACGAGGTTGTGCAGCCATTTTGCTCGTGCCGCGGCATTCGATACCCGATTAATTCACGAGAACAACTCTCGGTCGTTTCACGGTTTACCGGCTACTGACACTTCCCAAAAGAAAAAGTCACTTAAATTATATTTTTCTCAAACACTACATTTATTAAGCTTTCTACTGATATATAGTTTGTTTAGGTTTTATTGAAACTGGCGCACGTACGAATTTTTTCCTGAAGGGCACCCGAGAAGGTGGGAAGTAACCTTAAAATAGTAGGAACAATAATATATTAATATATACACTCACCTTTCCCTTTGTAGGCCTCTGCAGTATCTGTAATGTACTTATACCAGCTGTGAAAACAAACACAATTTGCTCAGAAGTCATAGTATTATATCACCAGACTGAGATGAAGTACATCACTAACTAACTGCTTTTTTATCAGTATGAAATATATATATAGTTTTTGGTGGATGCTGGCAGTAGTAACTGGACCTAAATCTCTGTTTAATCCAAAGCAAACAACGAATTCTTGGGAATGAGGAAATTGAAACACTTGGAGGCAGTAAATCAATTTTTTACCAAATATTGCTTGCAAGATGTATTATGAGCGATATAAAACGATTTTGGGGAAAATTATGCATTGGCTTTAGTTTCTATCTGCTAATTCTGCATTGATCCAGTAGCTTTGTGTGCAAAACACTTTGATGGTATTCTGATGAATCACTGTATTCCTTATCAGCCAAAAACATGCCATGTTTTTTACGGTCCACACTTGTGCCAGTTACATGTGCGAACGTTCTGATCGGCTGAGGCTTCAACGGTCACTTTGAACGCCACCCAGTTTAAACTGTTAGTATTACAGACTACTCACTTTTTTCGATCCATGACAGTTGCTGTCACTAATTCATAAATCTGAGGTCCTACTGAAGATGAAGTGCTCACAAGGAAAAACGCTCTCTTGTCTAATGAGTCAAAACAATTCAACAATTACAATATCATAGGAGCTCAGTCACGGTATTTTGGCCACGTACAGAATTGCCTTTAAATTGAAAGGAAACCTTAAAATAGCAGTTTACTAAGATAGAAAAACACCAAATATAATAATAAACCATACAGAAAGAAGGATGGTTAAGGATGGAGAAGATTGACATGGATTACAAACGACGAACTTGTGGTTCACATTTTCGAAACATCTTGTTAAGTGAAAAATCACTCTTCAAGTTTCAACAAAAAGTGCAGTGATGTATGTGGTCCGTCCAAAGAACCGATAAATGATACAAATAACCCACCTGTTGCTACATTTCTTGTGAGAACACTACTCAATTTAATTATCGGACTGTGCGTGGTCTGTAAAGTAAATCAAGCAGCAATAAACAACAATCAGCTAGTCCCAAGGTAAGCATGTACAATTACTCCCTTGAGCGAAAGCTACACAAGCAGCATTTCGATTGCTGAAGTGCACCTTTTTCTACATTAACAACGTTGGTCGCCAATATGTTCATGATAACAAACAGTACATACAGCATGTCTTGATGAAGCAAAACCATAGTTAAATAACTTAAAATACACCGTTAGAAATTCTGCAAGTCAAACAGTTTCTGCAAGTCATAGAAGTATGTACTTTATTTCCCAATAAGGATAACGAGGTCAGATTTTGTGTCTGCATATTTTCGCAACTAGAGTTCTCCTTTTGGACAAAACTAACGAAGTCACACTGTTAAGCAGTGCAACAGTGTTTTTTTAATTACTACATTTTTGGAGTTGGAGACACTTATACAGTTTAATAGCTACTGCTTACTCGTCCAAGTTATTGCTTCCTAAACTGAAACTATCTCAGTGCGACAGTAAACTTGGGTCCTTAAACTTAATCACAAAAAGTTGTTACCTTGACGTCCTGATATCCCGCCGAGAAAGTTGTACTAAGACATTTAAGAACAAGCTTATCATCCTGTCTTTGAAGCAGAATTAATAAGTCTTCTAACAACAGTACATGGAGATCTGCAGAGAAGAAAATCCCCTATAAGCTATGCTTAAACAGTTTTGTACCACGCTCAACATCAACACAAAACTTAACCTTGTTACGTTCAGTTCAGAGAAAAAAGAAAACTATTTTTTGTTTGGGAGAACGAAAAGTGGGATCCTCAGCGAGCTGCAGGTGACAGCTCCCACGGCATTTTTGAGCAGATCACGTTCAAGCCCTCCAAACAGGTGTATAAATGGGTACTGGCAAATGTAATGCTTGGGGGGGGGGGGGGGGTTACCCTGCGATGGCTGGCATCTCATCGAAGGGGGGTAGGAATACTCTTAGGCGCTTTGTGCTATTGAAATCGTTGGTAAGCACAAGCCTAATGGGCCACTTGGCTCACATGCAGACTTTACCTTTTATCTAAAGGGTGATCACAAAGCCAGTTTAAAAAGGTGCTTCGCATTTCTATTAGGACAGGGCTCGAAATTAACTTTTTCGTTCGGGAGCCAGCTGGCGACTAACGGAAAAATTTTGGTCGCCAGATCGTAAATTTTGGTCGCCAACTTATTTTATATAATTATAACTTACACAAGAACACGATTTTATACGTTACTTTGCATGCAAGAAAAGTCACAATTGAAGAGCGAAAACAATTAAAAACAACACGAGTAACACTTAGTTATAAAGCTACTGTTGTTCTCAGGTGATATGTCTCTGGTCCGAAGGTGATGGTTGTCTCCATAGTCATTTTAAACGAAGCGAAGCATAAAACGTTTTAAGTCCGTGGTTTTCATTGTCAGACAAACACGGGTCCTTGCGTATTTTCCCTTTGCTACTTCTTCGAAATGCCGTTCTTTATTTTTGACTTGCTTTCCTCGCCGCCTTTCGCTGCCGACAAACAACGCCATGCTTGAATCTTAATTCCCCGCACGTAAAAACTCACGTATATTCCTTCAACTGATTGGTATCTGCCGCCATTTTCGCGGCAAATGAAAAGCACATGGTGTTGAAGTGCGCCCAGGAGGGAGAGGTGAACACGTCAGATTTGGCTGACCCTCTTGATCATGGCCATTATGACGTCACGGCGAAAGATGCGCGCAAATGCAGAGAATTTTCGAAAATGGCGGCGTTACCTCTAGTTGATACAACTTTTTGAGGCGCATTTCTCCAATCATTCCAGCTTTAAATGGTGTTGTATTTGGATCTCAAGGAGTAATTATCATTTTTCTTTCTTGAGAAGTAAGTAGATTTTAATTATAAGTGAAAAATCTTGCATAAAGTGTATTTAAAGTGTTACAGTCATCGCTCTCCGGTGGAAATATGTGGGGCAAAATTTTGACCATTCGCCCCGTAAAATTGCCTTTTTTACGTGATCGGTAACTTAAAGAAACGTGTAACGTGGTCACAGAAGAGCTTATATGTGTAGGAAAACACTATAATTGAAGATGATTTTGAAGAATCGGTAGTAAAAATGATCAGTTCATTTGAGTATGAAATATCTGCGATCTCGTGTTCGGCACATGTTCTGCAACAGGCCTAGCAAACAGAAATATCCACAATGATGGAAATGAGAACTTTCACAGACAAGAGCTTAGGCTTCATTATTTAAATAAGACCTAAAGCCTGCCTACTGCACAACGGTGGTTAAAATACAGACAGAGGATAAAATGAATATGCAGACTGCAGACTTTTTAAGAAATATCCTATTTCCTTTTATAGAGAGCTAAGTGCTCCGGTTGGCCTGAAATATACAGCTCATGTTAGCCGGTGTAAGGTTAGCTCATTCTCTCTATAAATGAAAATGGGAATATGATATTCTTAAAAAGCCTGCAGTCTACATTTTATCCTTGGTTTGCAGTCTAATCTTGTAAGACTTTTCTTTAAATATATGGACATACAAGGCCCTCTCTCCTCTGCATAGGCCTCTTTCATGCTGCTTAGACCGTACACTGGTATTTTCGAGTATGTTCAATTTCCATGGGGAGCTTCTCCAGAGGAGACTATAAGGCCCCATTTATATGGTCTTGGGTACTGGAGACAACCCTATCAGACCCAACTTTATCATAGTTACCAGGGTTACCCTGATTATGTTGCCAAGGGTGACTTGTGTTTCACTTTCTCAACAGGTGAGGGTGCTGAAAAAATTTCTTTATGTGAATCTGAAGACCTCAATTCAATACATTGAAATGAGCTATTTTATGTTTTATAAATTATGATATTAGCTGCATGTACATTACCGCATTGTATCTGCTTGGACGGGACTTAAAGGTGGATGGGGTTGGATTGTTTAATTGTGAGAGTTACTTTTGTTAATCGTAAATACATATTGAGTTCCTGGCGTTAGATCTCATTAGGAAATTTATCTTTTAGTTTACATTTTCTGTTGAAAAGAGTTATGGGCGATGTAAAAACCAAAGAGGGAAGGGAGGTGATATAAACATTTACTCCAATTTTCAACTGGTGATTATTAACAGGAGTCGTATTTGATCTTTTTAAACCTTAGGTTACCATCCTCCACCACCTTTGCAAGACCATTTGAGCAGGCCCCATTTCTGGCAATACACGCAACCACCATGGAAAGCTATCTATTTGTTGTCATTGTACTATCAATTAAACATATTTTAAAACCCAATCTTGTGGGGTTTTTTTGTTATTTGCTGAAAATGTACGCTTATCATTCTCTTGAAGCCAATAATAAACTCATCAATGCAAAAAGCAACAGGGAACCTGGGATGGATGGCGCTGAGGAGAAATCAGACTTTGGGTTCATGTTTACAAGTACAACCTCTGTGACACTTTTCTCTAGAATATTTCTTTGTAGGTCAGTTTAAACTTAATGTAAACAATAGTTAAAGCTATCTTTATTTACATAAGATTTATGATAAAATTTAAAAGCATAACGTATAAAGAAAATAACTGATTATCATTTCAAACTTAGAGGCAGTAAAGCTATTACAGTTTCTCAAGACAGATGCTATTAGAAAACAAGGGGTTTGGTGTTATAATAAGAGATCACCAGATATTGATCTTTCCAGCTTTGTCTTAACCTTCCTTACTGAACTCTTTGTTTTGGCAATAAGTCATTTTGGCGTTACAAGTTTCTCCTGGATAAGGTAACTCTTATTGCCATTATTCTTTCCTCTTTAACTCACTTGATGCTGGGAACTAGATTCTGTATTTTTTAGTTCTTTCCATGTAACATCCTATGAGTTTTATTTTACAGCCTATACAAGTTTAATTGAACTCACTGTGATATTAAAAAAAAATTAGAACCCAAAGCACCAGTTTAGGATACCTTTCTTGTGAGAGGTGCGAGACAAGAAATAGCTTTGCATTGCATGCGGACGCCCGAGGAAACAGATCCTGCTCCGATCTCATATTTGACAAACATTTTGACATGAAATAAAGCACCTTTCTACCAAGAGGTCTCATCCATGTTATTCTGAATATCATCCGTTTCATCTAGGTCTCCCGTACAGTGATATTATATCATTTTACCACCTAAAATATCCACACGTGTGCTCGGCTTGCGTCAGTTGGTTGGCCTCGCTGAAGAAAATGTTATCGTTGACAGTTCTTCGGATAATTTAGCGCAGAAAAATAATTCCTTGGTACATTATTTACTTTAATTTCCAACCCAGCATACGACTTGATAGTTCAAATGTCTTTGTAAGGGAGCATTTTCCAACAAATACTTTCTCATATTTCGAGGGTTTCGAGTGTTGATCAGCAGGTCCTCCACGCTATCGTCTACAAAATAATGGGTTTAAACCCACTGATCATTTTTATGCATATGTTAAATGATTCGTTTTCATCACCATTCAAACGTTTTAAACCATATCAAGATCACATTTTTGTGTTCGTGCTGTTCATCGTTGGGTTCTCCAGATATCGCCCAGGGAACGGGCGCGAAGCTTCACTTTTCAATCGCGTTTTCAATTGAGCGATCTCCAAATTTTGCGTGTTTTTGAGCCTTCCGACATCTAATTTTTAAAAACCAAGGTATTTTTGGACACAATATTAATAGGTTATCTTATTCCTGTTGTCTGTTGATCGCTTTCTTTCAAATTCTTTGAGTAATCATCGGATGAAAAACTTTTGTGGTGTCATTTTTTAGCGGCCATTGAAACGGCTCACGAGTGACGTCATAATGGCCAAGATCATCGGGCGCGCAATCGCATGGCAACCCAAGCAAAGTTGACCTCTCCCTCCTGAGTGCGCCTGTGATCCCAGTTTCGGAAGCCGCCGCTGAAAAAATATGGCGCGCCGTGAACGCAGTATCGACGTGTCGAAACACATTGAATTTTTTCGATTATCTTGTAATATTCAGACATTATTTTACTGGGGACGGAAAGGTGAGTTGTATACTAGCTACCATATCCGATTGATTTCCTAATAAAAAGATTTAAAAATAAAGTTGTGTCGTGATTTTCTTTAGTCATCAGACAAAACGCGAGTCGCCAGTGCTCAATTTTTGGTCGCATTGGCGACCAGTGAGTCGCAATTTCGAGCCCTGCTTAGGAGATGCAGAAATATATTTACTTACCAATAGACTTTGTTCTGCTTATTCTCCATGTGAGTGGACCATCATAAACAAGTTTCTTTGTGGTCAGATCTAGGTTCTGACAAACAAAAGCCTCAAATGAATAAAACGAAAATACAATAGCCTTTTTTATTTAAAGAGCAGTCATGTACTGATTACCCGATCAAATTTAAAGTTCACAGTGTATCAAATGAAATTTCAGCATAGAATACACAAGTTTGTTTTGCTAGAAATACACAAAAGGACAGAATTTGTCAAAAATATCTACCTGATAACCAACTACTTTGGTGGCCTACTATGGTTAATAATTATAGTATCTCAATGAAACTAATCGTTCGTATGAACTGTCTCTGTTAACTAAAAAAAAAAAAAAAATGAAAAACAACCGCAGCGTTGATGTACCTTGAACTCTTCCATCATTTTGTTGTTAGTGTTTTCAAGAGGCCTTCTGTCTATTTTTCTCTGAAAGTCTGCGAGTCTCTACAGGAGAAAGACCACAGTGTGTCAGTTGTAATTTGCACAAAGGCACACTTTCGTTTAGTCAAACCTTCCACGAAGGGGGATCTTAGAACTGTACGTGTGCCTTCCTCGGAGTTGGCTTTCTTAACACCACACCAGTCACTGGACTGAATGTGCAGCAGACATTGTGGGCTTCATTGCTTATGTACAAGTAATGTGAGTCAGATATCCAAGCCGCTTGAACATATTTTTTTACCTCGCTTTGTCAGAATTTCTGGTGTAAGGTAAGCATTTCAGTTACACACTCAGTCACAAGCAAAGGTGCAAGCCAAGCTAGATAAAGGATAGACTGGGTGGTGTTGTACTGAGCAAAGATCTACATTCATCCCTGTCTGAGCCAGACACATCTTCAGTGCTCAAAATTCAAATTCCGTCTTAGGGAGATATCCGTCTCAGAACGCGTTAGGGATACCCATCTGGCATCATGTTAACATCTTGTTAAACAGTTTATCAGGGAATACCAATGAGGTTTGCTAGCTACCATCAAGTGATTTCAGGTATTTCCCTGCTCAACAGTGAAGATAAGAGCCCAGTTATTCATGGGCTGAGTTATGCCAGTCTGCGTAACACTTTTTAGTTTGAGTTATACTGAGATTATCATGGTTCTTACTTGTCGATCTTCACAATCCTTGACGCTTTGGTTCACAAAAGCAAGTAAATCCTGTAAGACAATAAAGCCAGGGATCTCATTAATTTAGGGAGTAGAGGGCTAGTTGCATGAAGCACACGGCTGACACCGCTTTGAGTGCCACAGGAACAAGACTTTCGGGGGTCTGGGGGCATTCACCCCCAGAAATGTTTGACAAGTTCCAAAAAACCTGTGTTTTCCCTACATTACCCTTTACAATTTACAGAAAAAGTAGGCAACTCAGAAATCTAAGTAGCCGTGTTTCTTAGCTGGCCGCCGACACTTCATTAGAGCCCTGCAATAAAGCACTCTTTCTATACTACAAGGAAGAGGTTATAAAGTACTAACACGTCAAACTGAGTATCAATCCATATGTTCAAAGCTCTAATTCCACTATCGGAGACACAAATCATTAATTGTTTGCCTACTGAATGTGATGCTAAATGTATGTTAACACAATATGACCTAACTGATTACTTCCCTATGATCAAATTATACCAAAATTTACGACACTGATTAGCAATTAGCAGACCAGATTGTAACCCAAATAGGGCAGTGTATGCGTCTAACATGTTGCTCGAACTTTAAATCTGTTATTACTGTGCAGGGAAAGAAAAAATAGTAGATGAAGGGTGCCCAAGGTAACAAATCAACTTCCTCTTACCTTCGTACATTGAATTGCTCTCTCGATATTTTTGCCATCTGAATGAGAGCCTGTATTAACAAAGAGGAAATTAATAACTACAAACAAAGCTTGTGCTGATGAAATACTTTCATTTAATTATTAAGTACAGTTCTTTTCAAGGTCGCCAATGGTAGACACAGAGTCCAAATACACATGTTATTACTGTAAAGAATGCATTAGTCAACAGAACAAAGACCACGTGACTTACTGGGTGTATTTTTCTGTATTCCTTCCAGTAACAGTGGATACTTCGTTAATCTTTGATAACTGGATGAAATGATATCTTGAAGTCTCAATCTCCGACAAAGGGGATCATTTTCACAGTTCTTCATAAAAAAGAAAGAGATAATGAGCACTGACCTTACACCTTACAACAGACCCCACTATTTCCACCAAAAATCTGACAGGTGAGAAACACTTTTTGCTAAGACCTTTTAAGCTTGTGCAAGTTCAAACCATACTTCTCAAACTTATTAATGATTCATCATGTTAAAACAAAGAAAATCATGACTGTGACGGTGTTTGGATGTGATTGTCTGATCTTAGTTAGCATTAATTAGATTTCATTTCTCCGTTTTCTCCTTAGTTTTAGTTGAGAAGACATCAAACACACGAGACAGTGTTTGACCACATTTCCAAACACCTCGAAGCTTGTCAAAAATACTCCGCTGCGCGTCGTATTTCAACTCCCTTCTCGGTGTTTGGAAATGAGGAAAAACACGGTCTTCCGTGTTTGACATATTACTTTTATAACTAATTTTAAGCAATAGTATCATAAAGGCAAGTAAACCTCTCTCCGTCTATAAACAGGCACAGAAATGTTGTGTCGACCCTGGGGTTAATGTTTCTACAAACAGCCCTAAGAGAACCCTAAGAGAACCAACATTTGAAGCCCACAAAAATGAATCACTCACGCAACTACAGTACTGCAGTCAACGCAAAAGGATCTAATTAAATTGACTTTGACAGATTCGTCCAATCAGTCTTCTGCTGTTTAAGGCAACACTGGTGTTTCTACCAACTAATTTGAATGGACCGAAGAGAAAAACCACGTGCATTATTTGTCCAGAGACAACAAATTATACTTACATTTATAAATTGTTGAAGTTTAGGATCTTTTCTTTGCCGATTCTGGAAAAAAGGAACCCACACTCACTTATTAGTTACAACGGTTTACAAGCTGAGCGTCGAATTAATCAGGCAATTACTCGTTTTGATTTTGGTTTTACTACTATGGTTCGAGATTGGTTGAGTAGTGGGTTTGGATTTGGTTTTATGACACTCAATTGAAAATTGCTCTATTAAGTAATCAACTAATTAATCAAGTTAAAAAAAACATGCTATGTGAGCGTGCAAGTTTCATTTAATTTGGAATGCTTAAGGACGTTCGCGCGAAAATTTTCCAGTCGATAGATTTTTTTATTTTTTACTGCAGCCAAATAATGAGTTACTTGTGCCAGAAATGCACAAATAATTGAGGGTCACCGACTTCGTTTCAGAGATAAAGCGTGTGGAAAACTACCCTGATTTTGAAAAATTGGCGCACGCAATTCAGCATGGTTTACAGGGGTTTATAGTTAAAAATATCGAAGGTGAGTCAACGGAGGCAAACGATCTTGGTCATATTTTGTAGAAATGAGTCTGTTGCGTAAATAATTCCACATGTTACCAACGTTTTAACTAAACTTAACCCTTCAAGAGGCATTTGACACCGTCGCACAGATAAATGAAGAGCTAAAAAGAACGAAATTCAATGGTGCATTTTGCAAAAAATTCAAACTTCTAGACCATAGAGTTTCTTCATTTTTTCGCTAAACGTAGAAAATCGGTAGAGAAAATGATCCATCAAAAGAAAAATAGGGGTCACCGAACGTCCAAGATCGTTAAATCCAGGCAAAGCTATAGCAATGGCCATCTGCCCTATCTTTGTCCATTTTATTACTCATGCATGACGTGGCGTGTGAATTTGCGTGCGCAGTAAGGATGCACAGAAACAAACGTCCTTTTAAAAGGTCATTCCCCAGTATTGCACTGCGCATCCCTACTACGCATAATTTCACACGTGATTAGCGCGCGCGCATTAAAAAATGGCGGCTTTTTCTTTACGGCTGGACCTCGCCATAGAGGTAAATCGTCATTTCCTCATAAACGAGTGCGGTGACCTATCATTTTTTTCTGTTGTTTTGAATTGAGTAATAAATTTCTCCATGTAAAATAAATATGGACCAATTCTCAGTGTAGAACAATAAACAGTCGTCGGAAACGTGACTATACTCATGGTGATATTATAAGGACTTATTGGGTGCAAACAAGGTGCTGTTACTCCTAAACGAACATGGCGACCCCTCATTTTTATTTCAAAATTAAAGTTCACATAATAGAAACAATCAATAAGCAAAGTTTGACAAAAATCTCACTGCAGGTTCGATTTCAGTGGAATGACCTTAAAGGAGCAACGTTTTTCAGGTTTTCTTCAATTTAACGGTAACTTTGCATGTGGCCAAAATAACTCAAAGTACTGTGACTGGGCACCTTTAATCATAGTGCAAAAGACAGTGCTGTGTTGAGCCACAAACATTTTGCTTCCCCATATGATTTCTTCAAGCAAAGGTCAAAGGTCAATGCGTTTCAAAACAACTCTTATTGCTTCCCAGCAATTCTGTAGACCAAACCTGGGTAAACGCGAAAAATACAGTGTGTAACACTTCTTTTTACACTTGTGTCACTTTCTCCATGATGTGTAACAAAACAGAGCATTACTTGGGCCTTGCCACTGTTAAACACTGCAGGAATCAGTGACCAAATAACAATTACGTTACAGACCTTCAGCTGCTCTAGAGCAAACTTCTGATGATTACAAAATTCTGCACAGGCATCTTTAGCCATCTCACCAGGTTCTCCATCAAACTGCATGAAAGAAAACAAAAAAAAAAAAAAAACCTTTACCTCAAGCATTTTACCAAACTGTTGTGGTTGTTGTTGACAGCGCATCGCAAATGTTCCTTTCATGTTTCTGCCTGAGATAAATGTTCTACTATCAATTGCTTCATTGCTATGAAGATTACTTTCAGCAGTTAATCGTTCGAGGAGCAATAAATATTTTCTAATTGTTTTCTGTCGTTATACATGTAGTCGAACACTACTGACAGAATCTACTGCTTGCGAGGTAAATAACAACACAAATCCTTGTACTAGGTTGGCTCACTGTGTAGATGTAATGTGAATGCACCGGTATCGCGGAGGTCACGGGTTCGAATCCCGTTGAAGCCCTGATTTTTTTCAGGCTTCTTCTTTCCAATTGCTTAAATTGGAAAATTAACTGCGATGATCATTCTTCACTTTCATCTACTACCGCAGTTCATATATGAATTATTTCATATAAACCTCACATCATTTCACTCCTCACGGGAAGATATGAACTCAATTAATTGACCTCGCTCCCAATGTGTGGCTTCATAGCTCAGTTGGTAGAGCATCGCACCGGTATCGCGGAGGTCACGGGTTCGAATCCCGTTGAAGCCCTGATTTTTTTCAGGCTTCTTCTTTCCAATTGCTTAAATTGGAAAATTAACTGCGATGATCATTCTTCACTTTGTGTAGATGTAGTTATCAGCCTGTTTGGTTGTAGTATTTCCGATATTTTTGTACCAAATTTGAACCCACTAGCTGAATGTAAGCACCGAGCCCCAGCTCCTCATGTCCTGTGCTCCATGCTCGCACCTACTGCACTTGCTGTTTCCCTCACATCCTATCTTTGTTTTGAAAAATAGAGAAGTTGTGAACAGTCTAAGAACACCTTACCCTTTCGAGCATGACATCTCCTATACAAACAATAACCTCCTCAGATTCTTCTCGCCTCTTCATCATACTTTTCATTAATGAGACTGAAAAATAGAGATTAGCCATGCAATAAGTTCTTGTATGCTATTACATAACATTAAAACGCATTTAAAAGACAACTCTATCGGGACATGAATTAAAAGTTTACTAATCTGTAGCTCATAGTGAAGAGTAATTGTTTTTTCTGACTTTCCATGACCACGAGGAGAGGTAAAAAAAGCGCAAGTTATATTACAGTAGAAGTCCTCATACAGACCATTTTCGTATTCCCGGTATTGGACTGGAACTAGCGTGCAACTGAGGCTAATGCGGGGAGTCTTTTCAAATGCAAATGACAATCATCTCTTTTTGATGATATTCCCCCGCATGAGCCTCCATTACAGGCTAGTTCCAGTCCATTACCGAGAATACAAAAATGGCCTATTCAGACACCTCTGGAGAGGTTTGACTGTATTTGAAAGGCAGATCAGTGTTGCTTAAAAACAAAACACAACTAGCCCAATAATCTCAAGTTAATTCTGCTTACTGATCGCAAGATATTTCTACAAGGTCAGTACTGGGCTGTAGAAAGTACTTCAAGACAGCATCAGCTAGAACCTTAATTTGGGATTGTGTAAGGACTGGACACTATCTTGGCACTTTGCTGCATAATTGGTGAAACCAGTTTTTAAATCATGACTTCAGTACCTGAACTTGAACACAAAATGCTCGTTGATCTCCGAGATTAACATAATTAAGTGAATTCAATTTGTGAAGGGAAAGAAAATTGTAGTTAGTTTTTGGCAAGTTTTGCAACAACACAACACCAGAATTTGAAAATGTCCGAAACCCCCACTTATACAAATGTACCTTCCGTCAATTTATATCCTAATTGTTAACAAAACTGGAGCATTGCTTTTTCGTTTCTGTAAATTAAATGTCTCTTGGGTTTTGAATTTTCAAAGTCATTCTCATGATAGTGCCCAATTAAGTAAGAAATTCCAGGTGCACTGCATAAGAGAGTTGTCAATGGTTACATCAATAGACCCACTAACCAAATGGCTTAGCTTACTTACCATGAATTTTAATTAGTGCATCCAAGTTTGGAAAAAGTTGATTGATGTATTGTCTGGACATGACATTCATTTTCATCATTGGTCTGTAGAACACCTGGAAAAAAAAGTGAACCAACATCACTAAATAGAATCATTGTTAAAGGCACATCATTACAAGTGTAGCCCAGTCCATCTTTGAAGATGTGAATTAAATTAATGGCAACACTCTCCTAAAGACATCGAGTGCCCAGACATTCGTAGCTTTTTCACTAACAATTATTTCAAGGCAAGTATCCTTAAGAACAAGACAGTCAGTTCGCACTAACCTAGACCTAATCAAATCACATGTAAACAATCATGTCCCATAATTATATTGGTTACTTGGTTAAATGGTCATTATGTACGCACAAATATGCAGGAGGCACTTAACTCAAAGTCTTCTTACCTTGTTCAATACTTTTAAATTTCTAACATGTGTTCTCTCAGTATGGATAAGCTCTGAAAAAGAAAACGATATACAGTTAATTACTGATCCCAATGGAAACAGCTGGTTTTGCTCTCCCGAGAATCTCGATGTTTCCCTCTACTTCGTCTCTGGAAACATTGAGATTCAAGGGAAAACAAAACTAACTGTTTTCCCAGGGACGAGTAACTAAGTGTTTTGCTATATAACTGGAGTTTAGCGTAAAGTAATAAGGCTAGAAGAAGTCAAAGCAACCTCTGATTAGTGGGAGAGTGGGTAATAATTGCTTAATTGTTACCCGGTGGGCGACATTTAAATTTACCCAGTCATGAGTCGTGAGTTAAAATTCGCAACATTTTCTGAAATGTGTTCAGACAAATATATAGAAAACTAAAATGTATCCTGAATACAACGTTTTATCCACCACTACTTCTGAAAACGAATTTGACAAAAGTCATTTGAAATTGAATTCCTTGAAATTTCCCCACACACTTTAAATTGCGTGCTACACTTTGTTGCTGTAGGAAGAAATGTGGTCTGGACAATTACCGTGAATGAATTCTTGTCGTTTTATTTCTTTGCCCTTAAGTCTTTTTAGAACCTGCAAAATATAGTGAACAAAAAGAGTTAAACACGATAAAAGTTCACATATGCCACCTTAACAGCTTGAACATAAAAGCTTTGAATCTGCGAGGTATGCCTCAGCCAAAATAAATTGAAGCAGAGTTCTTGTCCAGATAAATGTCTTCAGAATCTAGTTTGAAACTGGCCAGGTTTTTATTTATTACACAAAAACTGTTATGGGGAAGGTAAATTATTTTCTTTAATAAAATAAGACAGGATTTTCCTGTAGAGAAATGTACAAATGTCTTCAATGAGCAATGTAAAGCCATAGCTGCTACGCGTAGCTACAGTGTATGTGTTGCCCAAGTTACCTTCTTGTCTACAACTTGTTGCCATGGCGGTGGTTGAGCATCTACTTCCATGTCGGAGTCCTAACGTTTTGAAGAAAATACACAACAGAAGTAAATCAAGGGGTAGTGTACATAACAGCATTATGAAAGCAACACTTGAGATAGTAGAACTGATTAAACCATGCCCATTTTGTAAATTAATTTACTCTTAAATGCAAAACTCACATCTCAAACAAAAATTCCATAGACTTTCATTAAGGATGACCTTAACTTTCAGGAAATTGATTTTAAGAGGACTAAAGAAAATTTGTTTAACTAGTCTCCTAGGGTCCAAATACTGTACAATATTTGTACTCGTGTTGCGTTAAATAAACTTTATAAATACACCTTATTCGATGGTTTGACATAACATGTGCGGATATTTTGTGAGCTGTGTAGTACATGTATTTTTCCAACTTCGAAGGAGACCGGAAAAAATACAAGCATGTTTGTGCCTATTGTATGATAAACCATCAAGTATGGGATTTATTATTTTACTACGATGTCATTTTCTTGTATTTCAAATTCTAGTTTTTGCATATATCCTGCCTCTGAAATTCATACCAATTGCGTAAGGTGCGTGGGAATGACAAAAACGAAATAAGGCTCTACAGTGCAATATGAGCTCATATTTTGTGCATTCCCTTGACCACATATGGTAAAATGACGTACAATAGTGGAATAATAATACTGCACACATTATGCAAGTGATTGTTTACACCCTCTGAAATGTTCCCTAGTTAGCTGCTGCTGGGTGATGTTTGTCAAAAATAATCATTCAAATTTTACAAAGTGTGGAAAGTCCCTAATTCCAGATGTAAGGAAGAGATGGGTTGTTTACCATTTATGCAAAGTACCAGAAATTTTTTAACTCGATTCGACCGACGCGAATATTTTCGTAATAAACGGGACGTCTTGAAAGGTAGTCCAAAATTTCCAACCGAAATATCCTTGTGAAAAATGTGCTTACCATTTGCAATTCTTCACCGCCGTCTTGGAAATATGATCAGGTCGCATTCGGCCTAGTCTCTTTGGTAAATTGTTTTTCTTTTCTTTTTCTTTTTTTTTTTTCAGTAAATGGTACATGTGAATGGGTTACCACCAGGCATTTTTGCTTCCCATTTGCACAAACCATTTCAATACGAACCGGTTTCTCCTTGTAAATGGTAAACAACCACAATTTCTCTTTAACAGTTACTTATTCTCTACTTTCATATACAATGTAACAACAAATGGTATGAATCATAACTCACCGGTTCTTCTTCTGGTGGCAGAAAAGAAGGAGATCGTGAGCGAGCACGTCTCCCTGGAAGTAAATAAGAAATGTTAGACATGATAACACAAACACAGCGTGATGACAGGTGCTTACTGTTAACCAATAGATTAAGTTCAATTTATTACAAACATCACATTTAATATCACTGAGTTGATTGGAACTGTTACATTTTTTATCACATAATTCAAACAATGCAGCAAGAAGTCTACACACAATCTTTAACTTGACAAGTTACTGGATTTAATTGCTTTAGTTTAAATATTGGTAAGTTTTAAAATCAGAATTTGTGGATGATAAATTGTCAAACACCTTTCAAATTGTTAATGAGAAAATTCCGGCAACAGTAAGATCCTACATGGCTAAACAGGAAAGCTGTCTACTAATTCTTCCCATGTAAGCGTTTTTATTCAGTTACAAAAAATGTTTAAAAACACATCATGATTCTCCGAATCCAATTCAAATTTACCTTGGGGGAAAAGATCTCTTCAATGAAGTCACATCTCTTTTACTCCTGATCCAGTTTTTTACAGGTAAATTTCAACAAACTTACCTTGAAATTTACATGTGGTCATATTTAAACGTATCACAGTGCATTATTCAGAATAATAATCCCAGTGCTGCTAAGAAATACTGCAATCATATCATCAACTTCATATGTATGGAAAAGGTGCAGTGAATGAATGGATAACGTCATATGGAATGTCTGGCATGATGAAATGAGCCCCCACGTTAGTCAAAACAGTGGTACATGTACTAACAAAGCCATCAGGAATACCAGAATATTAGCATCTAGCTAACAGGAAAGAGCTACTTTATCTTGCTTTTACTGGCCAGCTTGGCAGTGACAAGCTACTCTTATCAAGCCTCCCTAACATCTATCAGATGATTTTGAGGGCCAATTTGGCAAAACAAACAAAACCAAGTGGAACTTGGTGACCATTATTTAAATGGCAGAACAAAGATGGCCTCCAAAAAGGTTCAAAAAGGTTCAAAAATACCCCTTTTGGAGCCAAAACTACAAGGACTTTTCACATAATTAGTCTCAACGGCTAACTTATATTTGTTTAATCAAAATTTCATCAAACAGGAGCTACAGGGCCATTCCGCTTTGGACAATGGCCAAGTATAAGTAAATTACAGTAGACATTTATACTGTTTCCTTTAAGTCTTTTGGCCAGATAATATCAAAGATAATTATGTTAACATCATTGAATAAGTAGTTATCTTACTACCTAAAGTACATGGTACACATTTTGGTAAATGTAAATGAATCATTACAAACTTGCTCTGAAAGCCATACAAGTATGTTTTATGACTGCATTTATGAAAGTTACTGCAGATAGCAGAACAATGAACAGGAAACTACCTTAATTTATTCAATGATTAATGAAAAGCCAAAGTGCAAGGAGCACATGCAACTCAGTGAATGGTTTAGTTAGCAGCTACTTTTAATTTAGGTTCAATAGTGATTAATGTTAATAGTATTATTGCAGTTATCACTGTCATCACAAAATGACGCACGCTTCCATGAATGACTTTATGGAAATTTATGAACATGGAGTGAACAACTAATGAGTGGTACAACATGTACGATCACAAAAGATAAAAAACACTCAACTCAATGGACCTTTTTGGTGATATGACAGCCACTTTGAAATACATACTAATTTGCCCCCTGAGCATCCCATAATAAGTAGCTATTTGAAACAATAGAATTCAAAATGGCCGTATCCCTGAAAAGATCCATTAGAACAATGATCAAATACAATGTTGAAAACATAATATACATATACACCAATACATTTCATATTGTTTGTCCATCTCAGGTCATTATTAATGCTTGTCCCAATGAATTGTTTCATTTATCGAGACCTAAAATAACACAATAACATGCTATTCCTTGGTTAAATGCGATATGAAAAAAAATCTGATGGAATGAGATTACATGACCTGAAATGGGATAATAAACAGAGAAGAACGGCCATACTTTCCTTGCTTATCACAGTGGAATTAGAGCAGTTTTCAGTTGAGTATTGATAGTAACCATGTACAATTAATTATTATTCTGGTTTTGGGTTTGGTTTTGGTTTTGGTTTTGGTTTTGGTTTTACTATGGTTTGAGATTGGCTGAGTAGCGTAATTGGTAAGTAATTGGTTTTGGTTTTACGACACTCAATTGAAAACTGCTTTAACTATTAAAAGGGAAGTGTCATGACTCATGTTTGACTCAGCTGAGTCTCTCAGCAAATCAATATTGAAAAGAGCACATGCATCCAAGTTTTAAGTTATCATCATAGAGTCTTGCTCTCACACATTTTGCTCTAATGGCCATTGTCAGCTGAGCCTTTATGCGCCTCTCCTACAAAATGATTTACATAGTGTATCCTTCCTGCAGTAAGTTTTCATTCACATCAGTTGAATATACATTGCCTGTTTGCACATGTGGTCCAGTAAAGTAAACTGAAGATCTAGAATGCATTCTCCCTCAGATAATATTAGTATGGTTTTATCCTGTGTGGCATTTTCCCACTGTTTCTTTTAATGACTAAATGTTATTCTCTGTTCAACATGGCTGCTTATGCATGCAAAGCAATGTTATTTAGAATTTGGGAAAACAAACATCCACCATAAATTTTTCAAGTTTAAATTGAAACTTGCATGCTGGCATTGGTCATGACACTATTCCTTTTGTTTACATACCCATAACCACAACCCTTGTCTGGGTAAACAATAAAAGAACAACTTACCACCTTCGGAGAGAGTATCCATTGTAGGAGAATCCACACCTCTGAAGAACAAAACAAAGGGTAAGACAAATAAGACCTTGTCTTCGTAAAACTCTTCAAGGTACAACTAACCCCGATTTTTTTTTCCTTTAATAAATCTACTAGTTTTCCCAATTACTTCAGCGAATCCCAACATTTCTACAGGCATTTAAAGTTGTACTTTCTGCGGCCACAACTGAGCATAGTGGTGTCTGGGTCAGGCTTCTAGTGAAATCATTGAAGGACACGGCTAAAAACACTCAAGAGACATTTGACTGGGTTTCGAGCACTGTGAAAACATATTTGGGGTATTTGTACTTCAAATTTTATCAAAAATGGACAAGACTTTTAAATGAAAGAACTGTATTATCTAGCAATACAATTTAGAGTCTAGCTATGATTAGGACACCTATGATGTATTTTTTTCAATTTTGAAGTGTGGGTCGCCAGTTGAGCGCACCACACAGCAAGTCATGATCGACAATTTGCCAGCCCATTTGAGTCATCTACTAATCTATAACCTGATAAAGACGTATAACGTTATTTATGCTTTTGCAGTAGTTAAAACAGAAGAAATTACGTTTAGAAACACCTTTTGTCCTGATAAGCATCTGTGCTTTTTAGCGGGAAAATCCCATCCTACATTGCTGCAACATTGACTGCGAGATACTGGGTACTCTATTACGATTTGCACTATTTGCCACTATTTGAGACTGTTTGTCACCATTCGCACTATTTGAGACTATTCGCACTATTCGCTATTCGGGACTATTCGCTGTTCGCTGTTCACAACTATTCGCTATTCGCTATTCGGGTTTTCCAGACACACCTCCTCGATAGCTCTCTCTTTCAGTCCGGCTTTGCACAAGTCAGCACACTTTTTCTCGCTTCTGGACGAGTGTCATCGAGATAGAGATACATGCATTGAATGAAGAGGATTGCTCTCTCCTAAGCATGCTGTACTGCTACCCCATCCAACAGCACATCTTCCTTGCATTCTACAACGATTTTGAATCACACTATCGCATGTTTGCATATATTCTTCTTAGAAGCAAAACATTGTTAGTCCTTCGATGATGTCACTGGCCAACTTGCAGATGCCCCATTCTTCACTATTCCTTGGTTGTGGCCGTAGAAAAGGTCAATTTTACAGACTTTGAAAATTCATGGAAAATTAACAAAAAAAGCTACAACGGTTATTTTTTCACAGTGGTGATCAGAAAAACAAGGGGATTTATATTAAGTGAAAAAACCATTTTGTGGGTTAATTGCAATTTAAGGAAGAAACAAAGAGGAACAGCATTGATAATCAGCATGCTCAAAGTGATGTTGGGGGCACTTACCTGTAATGAAGATTATCTCCCCTGAAGGTAAAAAAAGAAAAAGAGACAATGTTATGACTGTGCACACATACTACATTTCTGCACAGTTGATAAATTAACTAGAAGTTTCTGTTGTTTTTGTTTTTCACCTGGTACCCCTGACTTTGCTTGATGACCCTTCAATGGTACAACTCCCTTGTTATGACTTACCCACAAAGCAACAACTTTGTTATATGTGCAAAGATTAATGCTCTAAGGATAATCAAAATGTAATGACAGCCTTGCTTGTGAGTAGCTTTGAGCTTCAATAATGAGTTTTTTCTAACTTTTGTGAATCACTAATTTTAAGCTTTCCTTGTTTTTGAAGTCAATTCTCTCATTTTGCAAAAATTTTATTTCTAATTTTAAAAGTACACATGGCTTCTTTTATAATGCAATTTTTAATAACAGTAAATTGTCAAGCTACATTCCCTTGCAGATATACTCCACCCGTCCTCTTGAAAAGTTTGTATTTTCATACAGATGCCCCTCCCATAGCATGTTAATGTTATGATTATGACCTTGCATTGTCTTCACTACAAGAAAAAGAAAAATTCCTTGGCAGTTAATTTAATATGAGCGATGTGTTTGGACATGTAAGTCGTAACAGTAACAAATAAACCACTTACTCCATGCCTGTTCCTGCCACTGATCTTCTTATTCTTATAAACTTTGTACTTAATTCTCTCTAAAGATTTTCAAAAATGAACATGTACATGTAATTAATATACAAAACTCAAAGCATGTGATAAGCATGTCAGAAGCAATTATGGTCAAACCTCCTCTTAAAGGTCATCTCAGGGGCACAACAAACTGAAATGGTAGATACACGTAGGTGGCTTTTGCAAGAAGTCAGACTGCGTCATATATGACACCATATAATAGTCCGGTAATAAAATTTACCTCTTAATTTGTAAAGTTTAAAAAAAAGTGGTCAATGGCATGTGTGCAGATGTAAAGCATCTGATGCACGGTTACTGCATAGTTTGTACAACACTGAGTTTTACCTTGCTCAAAACATCTCTTTTTGTTATGTTTGGGGGGATAGACTAGAAGTGGTGGGAAGCTAGGGGGTGCATTTTAATGGTTACACTGTGACCACATCTCCAGTCCCCACCCCCCCGCCACGCCGGCTCCCACTGTTTATGGCAGAGGTAAATTCATTTTAGCCCCCTTGAATTTTCCTTAAAAAGATATTTTTACATTGCACATAACATGCATGCACAGACACATTACTCAAAGCTAACATATATTAGTATCACCCAACTAGTGGACTAATGCAAATCCTGCATTTTGATTGGCTACGCTACTAGGGGACTATTAGTAATAGTCATCGAGTAGCGAAATTGGCGCCGTTGAGCGTGACGCTTTCTTTTGTTTTATTCCCAAATAAATATTTCTTCAACTTGCATTTGCTAACTTTATTATTACCTTTTCTGTCCGACTAGTTAAGTGATACTAAAACAATTAGACCCTTCGCCCTCAAGGGCCACGGGTCAATAGCCCATTCAGCTTTGCCTCATGGGCTATTGACCCGTAGCCCACAAGGGCTACGGGTCTAATTGTTAATTAGTCATAAAACAGGTTAGAGCAGTTTTCAATTGAGTGTCATAAAACCAAAACCAAACTAATCACTCCGGCCAAGCATAAAGGACACAGACAATACAGTGAACCAATCAAAACTTGAAGCCAATCATGCAGCATAGTTGATGCAAAACCAATTACTTTTTAACACTCAAATGAAAACCACTCTAAACCTAAGAGAAAAACCTTGTTAAATACTTACGGGTGTCTTCATACTCTCCGATCTCCCAACAACATGTTTTGGTAAGTGTGATTTATCAAGAGACAGTTCACTAGCGCTGTTGACAATGATAAAATTCAGAGCAAGCAATGCTATTAGCAATTACATTACATCATCAACCTTGTACATGCCACTATTTATAAAAGGTCCCCAGAGACCTTTTCATAAGCTCTTCTTTGACAAGTTGTCCATTCAAAAAATTGCTGACCACCATTTTCTTCAGCTCCCCAGATGTCAAGCCATACATCATGAAATACTACATTTAGTTCTTAAGATATGCAGAGTGCTTTAAATCCCATGTTACAAATACTCACACTTGACTTTCATGTACAAAATTCTGGTACATTAAAGGCAAGAATGGACACAGAGCCAAAGTTACTTTCTGTGTTATTTTGCTGCTCAATGATAAAAACTTGGTTTTCGTTTTGTGTCATTTGTCTATCTCGGAAGACTTGTTGTTTCCTGAAGGTGAAATTTTGAGGACTAAAACTATGCATGACACAGCAGGTGTTGGTTTACCTTTTCGTTTTTGACATTCCATCCTGAAAGCCAGGGGAAAATGAAACATGTTATTAATAACCTTGAATAGTAAAATTTAATTTCCACAGATAATCGTGGAAAATGGAGTACAGACAACTTACAGTTTAAGGAAGTGTATGCATCCATATCCACCTCAAGGAAGATAATGGAAACTACAAACAGGAGCGGAGTTTCTAAAGCCAACATTTTTAAAGAACCATGGTTGACACAGACATCACACCTTCTTTCAACGGACTATTTAATGACTTTTAAATGGCAATGCAGCATTATTCAAGGGCTAGTTTTCCTCATGATTACATGTTAAACTTGTTCAAGAGGAGTGAAGCAAAAGACGGAATACCCCAGATCACACTGAAGACAAGATTACTTAGACTGCTAGGTGCTTGACAAAATAACTTAACTCCTGTACCATCAGAATCAACTTTTAATACTTCAAATGATTTTTTCCCTTGACCTGCATTTTGTATGTGTATACCCATGGAAACTTGTCAATATTGTAATTGAATACACTGTAGTCTCAAAAATCCATGGCTTGTCAACAAAATTCAAGGACTACTAATAAATGCTGATATACTTTTCATGGGAAAACCTAAACGCTTCATTTTTCAAGAACTTTTCAAGGCTTGTATGAGCCATGAACCATGGTTGGCATAGACCATGGCATAAAACCATGAACCATGAATCATGGTTGGCATAGTTGCACTGTAAAAATTATTTCATTCTACTGAACAGTGGAATTTTAACCACTTGACAATATTCTCAACTCCCCCAAACAGACTAATCATAAGTTATATGTAGGCATAATCATGTCTGATTCCAAAAGATGCCACAAACACACACACAAACATTATACTTGAGGCCAAGGTCAATGTTACAATGTCATAGATCTAGTAAAACTTACATCACCAGAGCTTAAAAATCCTTCCCTGAAAGTCAAAGAAAACAATCAAATTGTTGACTGATCAATCATCATGAGATGTATAAACAAACATTACTCTAAATGAATCTCTGATTCAACCCTGAGCCCCCTCCCCCCACCCCAAAAACAATGATTAAATAAGAAAAAAATCCACAGTGTGAAATATTTGCAGAAATCATTGTGGTGTCTAATCAGTGTAGAGTTCTTACTTGCATGAACAATTCAAAATAAAGCAAAATTAGCTATCAGAGATACAAAAACCGCTGTTGAGCTTTGTCATTTAACTACAAGTCACTTTACTCAGCAACATAGCGACAGTGAGACAATCAGAAACTGATTAAAGTGGCTTGTTACCTGTCAGGTGCCCTGTCATCCCCAGGTATTCTGAATCAAACAAAGGCGAAACAAAATACTTCTGTCATTAACAGAACCTAACAGAATGGGCATAGACTTAAACAACAATGACCTATGCACACTAATTATGGCAATCTAGCTAGACTGGCAGCACAGAGGGGTGGCACTATGGTGAGAGTGACTGCCTGCCAGCAATGCTGTCAAGATTCAAATCCTGGACTTAACAAATAAATAAAAATAAAAACGTAAATAAATAAATAATACATAAACATACAAAGCATAATTATATTCAGACTGAGTTTGCTGTTAGCTTTCATATATTTTCCTATAATTTTTCTCGCAGTTGTCCAGTTTTCCTTTCACTTTCTCCTCCAAAACCTTCAAACCAACAATCAAAATTCCATTCCAATCTGGTGTGTCTTCCTGATTAATAAGTCTTGCTGGTAACAGCTGGACACAATCATTTATTAGGGTTTTTGAGTTATTTTTTTTTTTACAAAAAAATACCTCTCAGTCGGCGCGTCGAGTATGTTACGGGTCAATGGGTGAGCGAGTGAGTGAGTGAGAGATGTATGTATGTCACACCAATCAGATTGGATCTACTATAAACAGCCAATCAAATTTCTTGTTGTAAAGGTAAATGGTATGTGAGAAGATCTGATCCCGATAAAGTTCAGAACGGCTGTATTCATTCTTCTATAAAAGAGGAGGAAGTATTCATATATTGGGTTTACTTCGACATTTTCTGTGGGTTAGGCTGAGGATTTTAGTTAAATGAACGAGATAAGCCTTGAGGTTTGAAACAGTTCGTGAGTTCATAGTATGCAAATGCAACAAGATATTTTTATTTTCAGTTAAGGTAACTTGATACTTTTGTTTTTCACAAGGAGTAAATTCAATTAGAGGTCACGAATCGTTGCTTCTAGTTCTTAGGACATGTTTTAGAGGGGACGAGACTTTAGATTTGAAACAGTTCTAATGTTTACAATAGTAAGTGTGGGTAACGATTGTTTTGTTCTTGTTGTATGCAAATATAACAATATATTTTTGTTTTTTAGTTACAAAGTGTAATGTGACACTCTTGTTTTTCACAAGGAAGTAAATTCAATTAGAGCAGACAAATCGTCACCACTCTTTCCCACGAGATGTTTGCTATCTTTAGTAACAAATGGTAACTTAACACTTTTATTTTTTATATGGGAGTAAATTCAATTAGAGCTGACAAGTTATCGGCTATTGTGTCCAGGATATTAAACAAAAAAGCTTTCATTTCTGGATGGTTTTTATGTCTCTGCAGTAGCAGTTTAATAGTTTTGTTTGATGACATTCATTTCAGTCTGATATTTTTTAAGGTAAAAAGTATGAGAACTGTTCAAATGTTCTTTGAAGACTGCGTGGCACCAAGTTAAAGTGCAATTTAATTAACTCAGACTTTCAACGTGACAGAGGTTTTTTTCGCTTTCTTTCTATTTTCAGTGAAGTTGTGTTGTGTTGTGTTGTGTGAAAAGGTAAACTTACGTCTCGTATAAAATGCGCAAAAACCCCTAAATTAACTTGAGTATTTTTGAGCAAAAATTCCTCTTGGGGGTTGGAAGGGTTCTGTGATCAGTGAGTGAGGGAGTTATGCATGTGCGCGTGTCACACCGGGTTGTATCAAAGAATGAATCAAATTGCCTGTTAGAAAATAAGATGGTATCTACATTAATCTGGAGACATGTCAGACTACTGTAGTTTGTTCAGTCAAACATTTTAGCTATCTTACCATGACCAATGTAACATCGCAACCAAAGAAAAAATGTCAAATTAACCAAATCATTACTGTACCATGAATGCTTCATGAATGCTCCGACACTTCACACAAAAAAAAATAACTCTTGCACGCCTTGCGTGCCTATGTTTACTGTTACTTGCTGTTTATAGTTGATAACAAATAGCTCATTTCTATTACCTGTTGTCTCTTCCACCTGAAATCTGTAAAACAAAATTCAATCAGTATAGCACGTTTTAAATGGTAATTAGACTTGGAGAAAAACGTCCATTGCAATTCTAATATATAGATTCAGGCCAGCCTAAAAGCGCAGTTCCTGGGCCTCATTGTTCAAAGTCCAATTAAGCTAACCCAGAAAAAGGTAGAATTTTGATTTGAGTTTTGTAACTTTGTGGTGAGCTTTTCTCTATATTGTTTGGCCTTCTGTTTTGATTTTTAATAATCACCACATACAAAAAACAAATCAGCAAAAAACATTTGTATAGAAGAAAAAGTTATAATTCGGTTAACTTTTAATCCTGGGTTAGCATTAAGCGGCTTACGAACAATCCTGCCCTGTTTGCAACAAGTTAACCTAATATGAGCTCGCGATCCAATCGATAACCAGCACTCGGTCAGCGGTCAACTTCAAAAAAACACGTGAACTTGAGGAGCTGTAAACTTGAACCTGCGATATGGTCATGTGATACTGGTCAGTGGATACCTTGTTTTGACAGGTGTCAATTGATCATAACACGAATGTCCAGTATCAAGGAAGTACACAGTAAACCAAGGCTACATGTCTCTGTCAACCTATTATTTGAAGTATGGCCACCATGTTGGGCAACTCTGTCGTCGTCGTCGTCGTCGTGTGTACGCGCCCACGAGCAATACTGCTAGCCATTATAACCATGAGAAAATCAACTCATGGGTTTCCTTTTCTTTCCTCTATGAGTATGGGGCTCCACTTGGCAGCCCTTTGGGCCGCCGGAGCTCCGCTATAAATTAAAATATACTCCAACTCTCTAGCATGTTTCTTGAAAGAGGATGAAACACTGAAGTTAAGATTTCTCATTTCCTCAGTTCCTAAGTTGCAATATACAAACAATACTATCTGCACTGCAGTATGCTTTTTGAAGAGCAATTGACAAACGCCAGATAACAATAACCATTGCTTCTTTTGAGAATTAAAAGAAATGCTTTCATACATATATTATACTATCTTGTTAACAAGTAAGTTACAGGGTTGTACCTGATGGAAACTCCTACTGAGGCATTTGAAGAAGAAGAAGAAATTTCAAAGAAGAAATTTCAAATCTACTTACTTTTTCAATGCATATAGGATCTCGAAATAAAAAATAATTTCAAAATTTACAGCAAACAAGTGCCTCGGTTCGCCTGTAACTAGCTATGGCCCTGACTTACCAAATCTTCATCAAAAGAACCACTCTTTTTCTTGTTATAGTGAACTAAAAGAAATAATTATTATGAGAGATTAGTCTGGACTGGCCATCACAAAGATCTCTACAATGCCAAAAACTGAACAGAAGTTCCCACTGTCCATCCAGGTCAATGATTATTTCTCTTCCCCAACTTGACTAGTCGATGTAAACAACCTTCGATAGCCCAGGCATTAAATTAAAATTTACCTTAACTAACAAGTAGCTTCTTAGAATGCCACTGAATATTCCATGGCCTCATATGTATAACAGTACTATGCTTATGTAAAGTCTCCCTCTTGAACATAGAAATCAGTTCTAATTTTCCATAAACATCTAAGAATAGCTAATCAATACCTGTTGTACTGCCATTGTCTGACTCATTTTCATCATCATTTTCATAGTTTTTTGTCCCATCTAAGAAGACGCCAAATAAAGAGCAGAAAAGAATCCAGGTTACACATGTATGCCTCACAAGACATCACAACCACAATTTTTAACTTGTGACTTTCATGTTCATAGCTATACCCAGTGTTTCTCAGTCCAATTTTCACGTAAGAGTCAATTTAAACTCATCACAAATAGATGAGCTTGGGAACTGGTGCCTTAAAGGTTAGCGGGGTGCCAAAGCCATAAGCCGCTAGGAGGTATCCATGGCAACCCTGGAAAGCAGGAACCACCCAATGAGCGTCCGCTAACCAGCACCGTCACACTGAAAGAAATTCAGTGGAATCTACTTACTTGGAGAATACTTACCCTGACAAAGAACAAAACGGGAGGGAGGAGAGGGTGCAAGAATCCGCAATGATTCGCGAGCAAAGCAGTGCAACTGATCCGCAACAATCAGCAGAATACACTACAACAATTATGCAATTAACCATAAACCCCTGCAAAACCCCTGAAGGCCGCCCCACAGGTCACGTACTCCCAAACGCAGAAACTGCTGGCTGCATAAGCTCATATTTAACTTGCCTAAATGATATTAGCTGGATGGGCATGCTAGCTGGCTGCGTTAGCTCAAGTTTAAATGTGGCTAAGTATCATTTAGGCAAGGTTATCTATTTGTGATGAGTTTAACCTTGTCTAAATGATATTTAGCCACATGTAAAAATATCCACTGTCAATCCAACCTCCCACGTTGACATTAAGTAATGACCTTATAATCACTTCTCACAACAGAACTACATCTACTTCTTTTGCTTTTCCAAAACACACAAGACAATAAAATATGACATTCATTTCTTATGACAATGGACTGTGTTATATGCTACTCACATTGAGATGAAGCAGGCTGACTAACTTTTCTACTATAATTTGCAAATGACGGTGATCTGCCAGCTTGATTATTTGTTTTCTAAAACAAACAAACACACAAGGTCAGAGTTCACAGAAACAGTGGAATCCCAAAAATTGGGTAGTTTGAGTTTTGTGGGTAAAATTACAGCATTCAACTGAGGGGGGTGGGGAAGGACTTTTTGTTTAAGTTATCAGGAAGTTTAAAAAATTGAGGATTTTACTGTACCTATCATTCTTGTATTGGCATTATCGGACAATCTAGTCCATAATTTTAGCGTGTGTTAGTAATTGTACATTTCCTTAAACATTTTCTGAGATGGTTTTGGAGTCCTATCATTCAGCAAGTATGTAATAAGCAAGTACAACGTTGTGTGTATTTCATGAAATGGAATCAAGAAACAAGTCTTCATCTATTACACTCACTCTTTTCTTCTTTGTTCCCGGACATTCTTCAATTGCCTCAAAGCAAGCCCCTTTGTGTACATTGTATTCACACGCTAAAACACACAAAAAAAGACAGAGACAATGAAAATGCTATTGAAGGTTTGGACCCACGCTTTGCAGGCCAATTATAACCTTTGTCAACTCCCTCCTGAATTCAAAGATAAACATTTTCTGAGCCTATTGGTTTATCAGAACAAGTACAAGTTCAATAAATAGAGGTTATGCATGGCAGCCATGTTGCATGGCAGGAACAATAGATTCCTTTTTGCTATGGGAAAAACATTTTCTTTCCCATGCAAAACATTTTCATTGTTCCTGCCATACAACATGGCTGCCATGCTAAACCTCTATCGATGGGATATTGATACTAGCTACATGTAGTGCAGTGGATGTTTTTACTCCCTGCCTCTCATTGTCATGGGCTGTTCAGCAATTCATGAGTGTTTACTGTGTTAAGAGTACAGTGCCACAGTATCACCAGCTTTACCTGGTTGCCTGTGGTTTTCCTGACTCCCATTTACCCACTCTGGACAACATGCTGCTCTCCAGCAAATGTAGCCATTTCCTCCTGTTAACCAGTACATATAAAGTCTAGGAAAGTTCTCTGACTATGCATGTTTGAACATTAAAAAAGGTTTAGTAGACGTACTTGAACATTGATAGCCTTGATCTCCAATACCCCACAGTAGACCACTACAGTGATTGCAGAACGTCATACTTGTGTAATGTGTACTAACAAAATGGTGTCCCTTACTCTGCAAAAAAAAAAAACAAAACAAAAAAACAAGTAAACATTGACCATTTGTCAGAGGCAAAATGAGCCTTCTTTCACAACTTTTTATCAAAATTATAACAGCTTTTAAGATGTTTTGAGAAAATGCAGCAGTGCTGTTGTTTAGTTTTGCCCTCACAATGACAAGCAACAGTAATTTGGTTCTACTCACTTTCACCAAACCTCTTGACCTCACCAATTTCATTTTTTGCTATCATTAATGACATTTCTGAAGTTTCTTAATAATGCAAATAAACTTACAGTGTCTACAGAAAGAGCGCAAAAGTTAATGTCTGAATGAATGAAAAGGTGAGAGATGTCAGACTTTGCCCTTAATCTGCAATCCATATATTCAATAAGTGTGATTTACTGTACACGTGCACAGCAAGGATGTTGCTCTTAATATAAACTCGGCAAGCTCTAGCTACATGTGATAAGATGATAATTCTCAAACACAACTTAAAAAAATACATTATTTTTTTTTAGCAAAATGTATAGGGGAGTTTCTACCTTTTTGCTTGCTTTAATTTTAAACAGTGGCTTATTCTCTTTTCGTGTGAAGCTCGAGTATCTCTCCAGGATATTTGCATTGGTCCCTTGTTGCTAAAAGAAATAAAACCACTCAAAATTAACTCCCCCAAAAGATGTCAATACTTGGAAGATTGAATTCAGCCCAGTGCAGTAAACTTTGCAGTCTACAGACAACCGCTGAATGTGTTAGTGGTGCATGAATAACTGACAGACGCATGTCTACAATATTCAAATTAAGAACAGAGTTCAAATCTGAAAGCTACCTATGAAAAATCAATTGTATGTTCAACTTTCAACTTACCTTAACAGTAATTCCAACTTGTTTCAAAAAAGTAGTAAGGGCAGATGCCATAGCAGAGCTGGTTTAAAAAAAAAAAACATTATACATGTAGTTCAGTGACTTTCTTAGGAATAATAACAGTCAGTACACGGGCTTCCAAGTAAGCCAGGTATCTCCTACACTGGAAATTCGCACATTAAATTTCCACACGTTACTTGCAGGCAAAGAAAGGAAAGTCCTGTGACATATAGCCCAGGATGAATAGTCTTTTCGGTTACAAGGCTTCATGTCAGTTTTGGATGTCTTTGTTTCAGCGATGCCCTTACTCGCTTTCATCTTTGGGCGATAAATGAAACTCACCAAGTCGCCGAGCCAAGTAGCCTCTTTTTTCAGTATCAAATTGACAAAAAAATCATTCACACACTAACTTTCCCTGAATTTAACCACTCCCAAGTGACCTATAGGCACCATCCCATCCAATAGTCTGCCATGGGCATCAACTTGAAAGTTTATTACTTACTTTCTGTCAATCTGAGAAGCATCTACAGCAGTATTCGCATCCAATTCAGCCCTAGAAAATAAATAAAAATAACAGGTTGTTATAGGAGATTCTGGATAATACAAAATTTCATGACCTTATATTCCTTCCCCATTAAAAGGATATGTTGGTGTCAATCTGTAAAAACCTAAAAACAATAAAACTGAACTTACAAGACTCCCTCTAAGTGTGGCATCAAAGTTTGTTCCACTACTTGAAGTTCCTTTCCTTTATCCATGTTGTCATCTGAAAGTCCAAATAATGAAATCATTAATGTTCAATGGGCCACCTTTACATGCAACATTTATATCATTCTGTAAATAAATGGAAGCAAAGAATATAATTGCACTTGGCACCTTCTAGCTGGTGATCGCCAAATAAACTCCCAAGACCAAGGGCCCGTTTATTCCTGAAGTCTGCTAACAGTTCTTTAATTTCTTCTCCTGCAAGATCCCTATTAAATAATGAAGACAAACAGTTTAGTGGAGAAACTAATCAATGTGCAATCAAATAACACTAACCTTACCTTCAAAATGCCTGATACTCATGCTAAAATTACACTGTAGAGTCATACATGCCTTTTTGCCCCACCACCCTCCCTGCCAACCCCACACTACAAACATATGCATGTATGTATATGTATAGGTAAAGGTAAAGTTTGAAAATGAGCCAAGAGGCCCATCAGGCTGGATTTATCCCAGTTTCTGTAGCATGAAGCAATTAGGAATATTTCTACTTCCCCCTGGATGAGACGGTAGTCTATCAAATGTATATGCATAGGTGTACTTTACAAACAATACAGTCATCCAATACAGTCACACCTCTCAACCGACTACCTGGGGTAGACTTTACTGCTGTTGCAGAACTTAGAAAAGTGTATGCAATGGCAAATGTTTCAAGGGATGACCAAACCAGGCTGCTTTACTAAGGTGGTGATTATAGAGACATGGCTGTCATTGAAAGTTTGATGGTACTGTATATCTCAGCTACAAAACAAAAATCAAAGAAATTCTCATCTTTGAAAACAATGATTGTACCTTGCTTGTTGAAACAAGATTTTTAGATTATCTTCAGACCCTAAGCAACTCTCTGCAAGAAAGAAATCAAATTACATACTAACTTAACTTTAAAATAATGGAAACAAATTACAAAAGAAATGGATTCTGAAAATGACATGCAAGTCCCAAGAATGAACTTTACAGGTACTCCATCAAAGACATTTACAATACTTACCAATGGGCTCTACAATTGTTTCTTTATCCATATTGATAACTTTCAGAGGCTAACATGAAACACAGCAAATAAATTGTATTACTTCAGGGCTCAAAAAAGTGCCGTCCAGTCATCCAGGACAAGTAGATTTTCCCTGTGGGTAAGTAACTTTTCATTCTCACTTATCCAATGGGCAAGGGATCAGGTCTGTCAAATATATCATTAACCCAGCAAACTAAGACTTGCCCAGGACAAGCAAAATTTGAGAGCTACATGTACTTGTCCCAAGGGCAAGCTGGAATTCAATTTTTTTTTTTCAAGTCCAGTGCTTGTTACATACTGGTCACATTACTGAGCTGTCATATACAGAAAAAGCAGGGTGATTTGGGATAACGTACCAACAGGCTTATCTCAACATCTGCCCACCTTTAATACTTTTCCATTACAAACAGCAATGGCAATCACAATGTAATACATACCGCCCGCTCAGCCAGAAATGTAGAGTAGATCTCATACGACCACTTCTTCATTTCTTTTATTGTTCCTTCTCTGTAGGTATCTGTTACCATCCAAAAGAACTGCAGAAATGATGTGATGCAGTTAAAATAATGTTTTTCTTGAGGCTTATTGCAAACATAAGCCATAGTCAAAACTTAAACATTCCTATGAAACTAAACAAAAACAACAATAATAATTTATTACAGATCACCTACCAAACTACTTGGATCACTGTTTGATATAAGGTAATGGAGGAACACTGCCAGATGAGCTAGAATTGAAACAAAAAAGCAATATAAAATTATATCAGCTGCACAACACAGCTTTCCCAGATATAAAACTTTCTAAACTTTTGCTAAACACATTTTGAAAACTAGTAAAAATGCTAAGAACGAAACAAAAGAAAATGTTTATCTCAATATTAGTTGATGTCTTTTACCTGGCTTATTCTTAAGAATTTCTAAATCATTAAATGGACCATGGTCATCAATCTGTTGATTAAAAAAAAGATGAGCCAAGATTTAAAATCAAGACTTTTGTGGCCTACAGTATAAAATAATTCTTGCCCCTTGATGGCTACAAGTAGGGTCATGTTGGGGCCCATTTTTTGGCCCACTGACCTAGTGACATTCAAATTATTTGTGACAAGTCTTTGTGTAGTATTCTGAGACAAGGCACTTGACAATGACATCTCGCAAGATACTGGTGTCACACCGCAGTGAACCAGAGGCACCTCATCCACTGGGAATAACAACAGTTCTTATTTAGCTACCTCTGTGAGCAAGCAAGATGAAACAGATCCTGTGTCATGATTGGCTACCCGAGCAGGCAAGATGGCACTATCTTGCCCACTCAGGATTACCCGCTGTGTCCCACAAGAAAATAGTGTTCATTTTCCATATAATAAATCCTTTATTGACCAAGCTTGTTCAGACAAGATGACTGGATATTGGCCTCATTCTCTTTTGTGTGTTTATGGACCGAGACAGTGAACTTGGCCAATATCCAGCCATCCTGACCTCACGCTTGGTCCTGCCTATAACCCATATATCCTGCCTGCTTCATGCTACAGAAATTGAAGTGGGATCTGATAAATTTGGCATGTGTCCATCAGTGCCTACCAGTGCCTCTGCATGAATCTTGTTTCTATAGTATGTAATTACTAAGAGTGGCAATACTCCCCAAAAATGGGATGGTTATCCCTCAAAGCTTTACGCTATAAAAATGCACACTTAGCCCAAAGAAAACTTAGCATTCAAGATTTTTTTGCAATGCTAATAAAGCAGTGTACACCCTGGTAGTAAGATACAGCAGAAGAACATGTACATCATTTTGCCATGTAACCCACACTTGCATGCACCCTTCCCTTTTGGCACAACCACAAATTAATTAACAATTATACACAAAAAATCCCACATGTATATTCACTTCACCTTCTCGTCATCTGAAGCAAACTCTTCATCTTCCATAGATATGATTGATGCATGTGACTGATTGTGTTGCATGACACTCTGCTTGGTATTATCTGTGGAGTCAGCCTGTGATTCATCATCACCATCAGCATAGATATCCGCAGTGTCACTCCGACTTCTCTTCTCCATGGGTTCTGATAGCGTTGGTGTGGCTGGTGGAGAGCCACTGCTGCTGCTGCTTTTTGCATCATCAAGTTGTATGGCTTTGTTTCCTTGACTAGTTGGATTCCAAGCCCTTGGAAGGGATGAGGTCTAAACAGAAAAAAGAGCCAGAGAATGATGCCACAAATGAAAGAACAGGTTATCATGCTAATTTTACTCGCTGCGTTATGTGAAAAAAATAACAAACAAACAAACCACTTGGGTTCTTTGTTTCTATCAACAAATGAAAACAAGGTCAATTAGACAAGGAAATCAATACAGCCAGAAGTTCCATCCATACGTGTATGTGACCTGTAGGGCCATCACAGTGGTCACTTGCTCATCGTGTGATGTTTATTGCGTTTGCTTTGTTCTTCAAGTTGATCTTTGCAGATCACTGGCCCCTGTTTGTTCAGTGAATCTTTGTACAGCATCGTCATGTCTTGTGCAAGACTAGATATCACAGTATCTGAGAGCTCATCTGATATCACTGACGACAATTACTATTGTTCAAGCCCTGTCCTTGCATGTCATCAACTACAAAGAAAAGATCACCTTACCACCAGATTTTTGCGAGTTTTAGCAGGTGATCCCATAAAGCCATACACCCATGCCATTCCAGATGTATCATCAAAGCTCTTTTTCTTGCCACTACCATTATCTCCAACAGACAGAACTTTATCAGAGGAGTTGCCATTTACAGCAGGACGGAAGAAAGCATCTGGGCTGGAGCGCTGTCTACCATGTAGTGGACCATCAGGCAGCTGTGTAATATTCACAACAAGTCTGTTAGCATGTTAGCAAATACTGATGATTCACTCAGAAGCCAAGCACCTCTGCAGAAGTTGTAATTTCTCCCTGTCTTACGCACCTTTGTGCTTAAAGGGCCCATTAACCGATTTATGCGCGTACTCGCACGTTGCTAAGGAGGTGAAATTTCACTTCCGGTTACTTACGTCAGCCTGAGCACAGAAAATAAAAATAACTCAATAACTTCCAAATTCACTCACATTCTAGATGTTTTTCTTTGTGTTTCACAAAATGCAAAGTTAAAAAAGTACAAGCAAAGACAAAATAAGAGAAAGACAGAAAAACAAGAGCAATAGAAAGAGAAAAACTAACTCCATGTGGCTTTGTTTGATCTTAGCAAAGAACACTGCTAGTGTAAACTGCGCATGCACTGATAGGGTAACTTCCAATATATATCAGGCGCACTTCCGGTTTCTTTAAATGCTAAAGGGAACACAGTTTTTCCTAAAATCCAGCCTTTTTTGACGGATTTCAATTAAAGCCAACGTTGGAAACATAGCTATGCATTCCTTTTTCAAAATCATGCTTTTTTCAGAAAATTATGAACTTTTTAATACTTTGAAATTCTCTCAAAATCTGACCTTTTAGAAATGAAACAAAATCTATGCATAGTGTCATGAGGATTTAAATTAAAATATTAAATCAATGAAAAAAATTCCGATAAAGTAATTTGCCTGGGAGCCTTTGCGTTTTTCAGTATTAGTCACATGACCATGGGCGTGGCCTGATGACGTCACCACCAGTGTTGCTGATCATGAAAAAGTTTAAACACGTGAAATAACTCTGATGTAACTAAAAATGATGAGGTTATATGAGAATAAATTTTCCCTAGCAACGGCGCGAAAAGATCAGTTAATGGGCCCTTAAGGGCTAGGTTCATTGTCATTTGTTCTGACTATTGTTTTCTAAGCAAATCCTGTTAAGCCTTCTGAGAGATGCATGGTGCCTCAACATGCACATAAATTATTGAAACTACAGTTCAACCCCTATTAAACAGCCACCCTCAGGGAAATGGATAGTGGCTGCCTAAAAGGGGTTGGCCATTTAATAGAGGTAAAACCAATAGAAAAGCCCTCATCGGGACTTTGATTACTGGCCGCCTAATAGGGGTGGCCGTTTAAAAGGTGACCGCTTAATAGGGGTACTTTCTTCTAAATAACTTTCTTCTACATAAATAATAGCATCAAGCATGCTCAAGACTTAACGCCATAAAATTGAAAAAAAAAAATGGGTTTTGACACATAAAAATTTAGGTATGGACCAGATAATTATAGCTTTTTACACACATGATTTTGGACAGTCTTTGTAGCTGGTAACAGTTTTGCATTTTTAAGTCTATATAACTGGTAACATTGTACATTGTACACTGTACATTATTAGTTTCCTTGAAGATGTCTATTAACATCAGCTCTTCATTTTCCCTTCTTTCCAAGTGAAAGGAATCCTCTCCTTTCTGTGAACTGTCACTCTATATATCTGCTATGTACAGTCTGTAGACATCAACAGACAAGTATAGTGCATGCAGTCAACGAAATGATTATGCAAGCTAACATAGGAAAAAAGAAATTGGTACATGCCGGGTTTTTTGGGTTTTGGGTCATAGAAAATCTATGGCTCCAAAACCTGCCTGCTTGCTATTGAATTTGCCATTAAAGGGTAAAAGAAAATGTTAGAAATTAATTACTGCACTGTTAATGTTAAAAAAGGTTAGTAACATTAGAGGATTATCGCATACTTACAGATAACTTCTTAATCCTTTTTTTCCCAGGATAAGTAACAGAACCTACACCACTAAGTGGCTACAGATTAATGCATAAGTATCATTAGCAAGTCTTGTTGGAAAACGTTTATATCAGAAATCACCTTGTGCAATAATCTACTATTAACAGCTGTATAGAACATGCTCAGATATTGAGTCAGTTAGCATTGAATGTACTGGCAGATGTCCAGTCGATAATGGTTATATCAGATAACTGATTAGCACTTGTTAAGGTCCAATGAGGACAGATGATGACTAGCAGGTGACACCAAAAGGAACCACATAAAAGATTTCTTGAGAATTTCACACCACTTATGCTCAATTTTAAAATGCTTGACACTCTGAAGTTCATGGAAAACACTGACTCAAAGCAAAACTACTTCAATGCCTTGTGGCCCAAGAACACGTGGAATCCTGGCGCATGCTCAGATCTAAACACCACTGACCGTAAAGGCAAGACTTCTGCTCCTTGTTGTTAACTCTGTTAACTTGCATTTAACTGCATTATAATGTTAAGGGTTTACAGCAAAACTAATAGCCAGCAGAATACATTACTCCATCATTCAAAAGCTCAATAAACTATAGCAAGATATTGACAGAATAACATCTCACAACAGTTTGTATGCCATGTGTTGAATATGGGCCATTTATAACTTCCCAAGTGGTTCAATGTGTCTATAAACCACAGAAATGCATTGTCCACTGATATGACAAAACACTTATGTCTAGAAATGCATGGAGGAATGAAATTGGAAGATTTGTGACTACTACACTTGATGAAATGGTCTATCACTACAACAGTGAACAAAGGCAAAACATACCATAAGTTGGTCCCCTTTCGGAAGGAACTTTCTCTCAGGGGGCAGTGGTGGAGAGGAAGAGACCTCCCTGTCAGTCTCGGTAGATCTGTTATTGAGTGCATCACCAATCATGGCTTGGGGATAATTGTCGTACAGTGCATTAGGGTCATGTTCTGGTGGAGGACTGGTGTTTTCATCAGCTGGAACTGAATAGGTCCTGGATGGAAATCTGCTTGCTGGCTGCCATGTTGGGGGTGCTGAGTGGGGTCCATTGTTACTAGGCTGCTGAATAAATAAGGAATCTATCACTGCCAAAATTCACTACAGTTTAAATACAATTAAATGTAATTAAACTAAATTAATGACTTGGAACAAGAGCAGGTTGGCATCAGCATTCTCTGGAATTTGTGTCTCATCATTTCTTAACATTGTCCTAGTGTTTTCACTCTAAAAGTTCTGGTAGTAGGGTATGCAGGCTAGACTGGGGTTAGCAGTTTCATGAGTTGTTCTATGTATGTGCCATTGCACATACTTCATCACATTTGGGCATCTAGCACACATTGTTTTACCGTGTTGTAGAGTTTCTCCCTCTTCATCCCTCCCTATTCAGTGTTTTCTACCTACTGGTTTTGTTCTTTAAACTTTTTACTGAACACAACAGATTCAGTGTGGTGGGTCAGGGTAAGTGGGGACATGTGGAGCATATGGGTGGCCAGATCAGGAAGATCAATGGGGTACAATGCCTCAGTCCAGCATTGCAGTTTTAGCCCCCCTGGCAGGGGAGCTAGGGCACCCATCATCCTCTTGCAACATCTGCTTTACTGCTTTGGAAGCACAATTAGCATCGGCCAGCTAGACCATATGTACAGGGTAAAAAAAAATTGAATTCCAGCTTGCCCTTGGGACAAGACAGTAGCTCTCACATTTTGCTTGCCCTGGGCATGTCATAGTTTGCTCTTTTAATAATATAGTTGAGACAACTTGCCTGATCCCTTGCCCATTGGGCAAGTGAGAATGAAAAGCTACTGTACTTGCCCAGAGAGGAAATCTACCTGTCCCGGACAACCAGGCCGCTCCTTTTTTGAGCCGCATATGTATCTAATGATTTGCAATTACATGTAACTGCAGAGTAAGAATGACTTCCAACCTGATACTGCATTAAGGCACTGAGTTCTGCCTCAAATGCTCTGATTCGGGTTATTGATTCAGCAAGCTGAAAGATAAAAAAGAAAATCATTTTTAAGTATGCAAAAGAAAGCAATATTTTCAGTGCATTGATTGCTTATTGAGAGCTCCTTTCCTTTGATGGGTAGAAAACATCTCACTGAGATTAAAAATTGGCTAGAAAGAACAAGGGTCCAAGTGTTACCCTTTACTCTATAAAGATGCTTCCCAATGGCAACTAATATTTTTGCCATAAAACACACAGATTAAATTTCGATAAACATTTAAAAATAAAAATGAGTGATAGAAATTTTACACAACGTTTCAATGTCGTCATGACATCATTATCAAGTGACAAGAAAATAGCGGTTCAACAGTGTTATATATGCGGTGAGAGGTGTGATTGTTCATTAACATATTTGTTTAAACAAATAGTTTCACGCCAATGGAATCCGATTGTGTGTTCAGGCTAGGTTTCTTCTTTCTAATAAACAGCATTTCGTAAATCAAACAATCCAGTTTTCCGTTGCATTTCTTTAGGACGGAAAAATTATATGCAAGGTCGTCGATGTTGTAAAGACCGTGATCGTTCTTTAAATGCTTACCGATTGCAGAGAACCTGTGTTCATCAATACATTGGTGCAAATGCCGGCTGGTATACCCGACACGGTTTTGGTTCACGCAAACGTGCAAACCAAAACCACCTCTAATTAATCAACAATGTGTAATGTACAATTACCAATGTGATCTGTGCGATGCAGAGTATGTCGGGTATACCATGCTGTTTATTAGAAAGAAGAAACCTAGCCTGAACACGCAATCGGATTCCCTCCACGCAAAACTATTTGTTTAAACAAATATGTTGATGAACAATCACACCTCTCACCACATATATAACACTGTTAAACCATTATTTTCTTGTCGCTTAATAATGATGTCATGACGACATCGAAACGTTGTGTAAAATTTCTATTGCTCATTTTTATTTTGAAACACACAGATGACATTTAAAACTGAAAACATTCTCACTGCTGGTTCACTAAAGGTGAAGGAAATATTACCTCTTTTTGAAGCTTGTCAGATGGTTTTTTGGTATACTCCTCCCTTGTTTTCTGTAATGTTACAAACAAATAGTGCACAAGAGTCAAGTACACATAGC
>NC_138151.1:17743824-17773824 GCF_964199315.1 Orbicella franksi
ACAGAACATGCCATTTTTGGGGTTGGCTAACCTGTAAAGGAACTTATTCCTGTTTTCTGTTTGTTTGTTTGTTTGTTTGCTTGTTTGTTTGCTTGTTTTTTGTTTGTTTGTTTTTTTCATTCCCCTCTGTATTTTATTTTTTGCTGAAAATGATTAAACTAAAGTATGCCATTGACTATCATATTGGTAGGATCAGAACCATATCAGTTTATTAGCTTGTTGTCTTCTGGGAATTTAAGAGTTCTTTAGCATTTCACAAGTAAAAGAAGCAGTGGTACACAAGGTTGATCTAATCCAGGTTGTTTGGAGACATTTCTGCTATTAGACAAATGAAGGACATTCACATGCAAAAAAAAAGGAGAGAATCAGTAAAGGAAGTGATATGAAAAGAATAGAGAGGGTCATCGACCATTTAAGAAAGGAAACTGGTCATGACTGATGGCAAATTTAACACAACCAGGGGTTTCGTTAATGTTTTCAGCAGAAGGGCAACTGGTTTTCAAAGGCGGGTAAAACTTTCTGAACTGAACTTCTTTTATTAGAAGAACTATATCCTCTACATGATCAAACCAGGAGGGCAAAATTATCCACACCCAGTCAATTTGCTCAGTGCCTCATTCTTAATGAAACCCCTGTGCAACCAGTACCAAGCCCTTAACTTGCTTACAGTACCAGTCAAAGGGATTGCAGCACCTACACGCGTGTAAAATGTGTGTAGTCTGCGTGTAGTATTCGTGGACAGTGCGTGGACGGTACGTGTAATTACACTCGTGTAAAATTTACTGATCTGTTAGTTACACATATTTGCGTGTAATTTTACGCAAATGTGTGTATTTTAATCAGAGGAAGAACCTTTGTTATTCATACACGCAGTGGCATGTATTTTGCATAACAAAAAGCCACTACTAACTTGTATTCGAAACCCACGACTCTCAATGTTCACAACAAAAAGTAAATTTCAAAGCCCACAAGCATTGCTAAATTAGTGGACTAGCTTGAGCACCTGTCAAACAAATACTATTTTTTTAGTCTGTAGCAGTCTGCACTTCTGCTTAACATCTAAACTTAATTCTTAAAGATCTATGAGTTTTCGTTTACAACGTGCGTCGCAATGTAATGTTAACCAGCGCATGAAATGTCATTTCAACCCCTGTTCCTTCGATAACAATGAAATAGGGATTCAAACAGAAACTCGTGGACTCTCTCTTAATCTGCTTATTGGCCACACTTCTGCTTAAATGGCGAAGAATCAAAACTTTTTTAACAAAATCTAAGGGTTTGTTAATTTTCGATTCATCAGATTTTCATCCCTGGGTTGAGTCGTGTTGACAGATCATTGATTTGGGAAGATTTGGGTCACGTGCTAGGCAACGATGTTCAAGAAACAGATCAAGTTTCATTTCAATCAGATCAAAACAATATGCTTTCACACGGACAACATTCACTTCTGAGTACATAATATTAATGACGAATCTTCAAAGGCTTTTTAAACTTAAAGAAGATGACTGATGTTTAAAAATTAACTGAAAATCTCAAGCGAAATGTGTTTTGCTGTTATTTCGTGTCCATCAAGCCTCAGTTCGTCAGTCGCTGGCGCCCTTGTTGTTTCTCACAAAAAAAAAAAACACGACGGGAAAAGCTTTTAAATGCCTGTAAACTCAGAACACTTGGGAGTACGAAATATTTTTAATGAATCTTCGAATTGTTTTAAAGTACACAGATTGCTGAAATTTAAAATTTAAAATTGAAAGCGAAATTATGTGTTTACTTTCTGTTATCTCAGTGAATCCTAACACGCCTTTCAGTCGCTGGCGCTGCTTGTTGAAACTACATATACAACGCAAACAATACTTTAACTGTAAAGCGGTGAGCCGGTTAAAGAAAACTGGTCTATTCTATCGGAAACGTTTGATGACCAGAAGTAAGAAGGCGAAAGACTAAACCGTATCGTAGAGCAGTCCAGTACGGTAAATGTTACATGGTAAATGTTTTGTTTTCATTACACGCACTTTTAATATTTTGTTCTCATTACACGCACTAATTGAGTTCCAGTCGAACGTCTGCGTGTAATTTTACACGCAATATCATGTCTACTGCGTGATTTTACGCGCGTGCAATTACACGCATTTTCATGCATTTGCGTGTAAGGTGCGTGGACAATGCATGGACACTGCGTGGGCACTGCGTAGACACTGCATGTAATGTGAGTGTAGTACACACGCTTTACGCGCGTGTAATGCTGCAGTCCCTTTGACTGGTACTGTATAATCTTCCTTAGCATACATGCTCAATGCATGGTGTCACATGACATTGCAACATGACTTATCTGCACAGTGAGGATGCACAGAAATAATAGGTGTGAACAGCCTTAAGCATAGTATTATATAGAGAATTAAGCAAAACAGCAGCCTGCCCATAATTCTGCCATTCATAACCAATGTGAAATGTCTCAATTTCATATAAAATTGGCGAACTGCAAACAGGTGACTTAACCACTCAAAGGGAAATCAAAGCATGATGCTTAACATTACTAAAGATTATGTATCAAAAACTGATATTCACAAAAAATAGGAACTAAAAAATTATGTACAAATTGTGCTAAATACATGTACTTGCCTATGATATTACTCTACAAGCTATGATAGCTCAATAGCCTTAAGTTACAATAACTCTACTAGTTAGCATTCTATCACAAATGCCATTCTCTTATTGTCTACACCACTATCTATTCTGTTGTAAATAGTAAGAAGCCTAAAGGTGTGTGGTTGTTAACAAAAAGGCAGCCCCTTCTTTGCATTTTCAAAGTGCCTCTGAAGAGGATTTAGATACGTTTTGAACAGCTTGTGGATTTATACTATTAACCAATTAGATTATTTACTCTTGATTTCTATACATGATAGTTGACTTGGGCCAAGCCCTCATCAGCTATCACATGATAGACATCTCAAGCTCATAATCTAATTGCTAATTAACAATTAGACCCTTCGCCCGCAAGGGCTACGGGTCAATAGCCCATGAGGCAAAGCTGAATGGGCTATTGACCCGTGGCCCTTGAGGGCGAAGGGTCTAATTGTTTTAGTATCACCCAACTAGTCAGACAGAAAAGGCAATAATAAAGTTAGCAAATGCAAGTTGAAGAAATATTTATTTGGGAATAAAACGAAAGAAAGCATCACGCTCAATTGCGCCAATTTCGCTACTCGAGGACTATTACTAATAGTCCTCTAGTAGCGCAGCCAATCAAAATGCAGGAGTTGCATTTGTCCACTGGTTGGGTGATACTAATAAATGTATAGCACAAAAGAATGAGTTATGGCCTTAGGTGTCCTGCAGGGCACGATGAGAGATAAGATAAAGATTGAAGCTGCATGCTCTAAGTGAACTGCACTTACATTTTATGAGGTTGACAACTTCAATGTGATTGTAATTAGTCACCAGAGTTCCATTCACCTAAAGAGAGACGTAATAATTGTAAGACTGTTATTCATCATGGTGACAACCCAGTATTTTTTCCAGCCTGTGATTCAAAATCCTTTTCCAGATGGTGAAGTGGGTAAAGTCAAGCCTTCACTCCTCTCACTCCTACTAATGGCCTAAAAAAAGTTTCATTCCAAAGGTACTGGACCAATGAAACTGGAGTTAAATGATCTCATTTATCAGAACCTAGCAAACTCCTGTATAGTTGCATGATAGGAAGCCTTGTTCAGTATTGTCTATTTGGTCAGGGCAGTATGGTTAACCCTAAAATTGCCTCAAGTGATCCATAACTCCCACAGTATTACTTTAAGTGAGACACATACAACAGGAGGTAAGCAGTACTGTAACTGTATCTCTAAACCCTCCTTGCTAGCCCAGTCAAAAACACTATATATAGACCACAATAAAATATTTATTCCCACCTTGATGATCTTATCACCAACTTGCACACCTGTGCGATAAGCTGCTCCACCTGAAAACAAACCGGCCCAGTAATCAGAGTTATTGTTCCTGACTTCTGATGTTCTATCTCTAACATATATTATGCATCACAAGTAATGAAAAAACTTTCATGGAGTATTGACAGTTAATGCCTAAATTACTCAGCAAACTGCTGCTTATTTCACCTTGCTACTTTGTTATTATCATGGGACTTGAAGCATTAAAGATGTTCATTAAAGGGATACCAGTCAATCACATGTTATACACTGCAGTTGACCAGTACCCACTGGCATGGATGGTCAGGGGTGACTGAACACTAATCACTTTACAACATTACATGGCACAACACATTATTTAACTCTGTCAAATAGATTCCATGTTGCCATGTGTCAGTTCAGTAATTGATCACATATGGTGTCAAAATAAGGTAAGAACAAGAAAGTAGCACATGAGACAGCAGCCAAGTGAGTCACTGATGTTTCTTACAACATTTTGTCATCTTCTGTGATCATTTACAGGGCTGGAAATAACAGTCGGTCATCGGACATTGTCCGACCAAATTTTGAATATGTGCGGCCAATTTCACATTATGATCGGACATGATGTTCGAACATTTTACCAACACCAAGTTATTGCTCATCCATAAAATTCAGTTAGATACATTGTTAAAAGGCTCGAAATTGTGACAGGAGCCCATTATAGGCTTCTGCCATATCATAAAGCAGAAGTGTTCATCTTTCCTGTACTTGCCAAATAAAATACTCTTCAGAAATCTCACTATTATGCACTACAAGCATTGCGATATGCTGTTAGCACTTCATGTTTGTACCCTTGAGTCAACTTTGGTCAGGAGCACATCACTAGGAGCCTGCAACTCCCATACTAAGCCTATGTCATGGTATTTTTACAGAACAGTCTATTTTTAGGCTTCTTTTCCCACGAAAAAGGCCAGTTGCAGTCTATATGAGCGCGAATCAGTAAGGAGAAAAATGGCGGCCTCAGGTGGACATGTCGACCTAATCTTCTGGTGAAATTATAAAGTCAGTGCTTGTGATTGGTCACCAAGGTTCCTGGGAGGAGGGGCTGAATTCGCGGTAAATTCAAACTAAAAATAGATCGGTCTGTGAAAATGCAGGGACAGGACTAATTGGGGTAGTTGTACACTCCTAGTGATGGGCTCCTGTTTTAAAGGGACACAGTCAGCTGCTGCATATGCACATTAGATACCATTTCATAGCTAATTTGGACATCACACGAAGCGATCCATACTGTTTTTAACCAAATATGATAAAAATAATATCATAGGATTGAGCAAAAGCACACTTAAAAACAGGTTTTTCAGTGAACGATTGAAAAACAAGAAAAACACTGCAAAGATTGAAGCAGATTTCTGGACGTACTTTGACTTCAGGTTGAGGTGAACTTTTTTCAAAGTGAGAAAACTAGTGTCCAAGTCAGCATGGTCCTAAAGCTGACTATGTCCCTTTAATGGTAGCATTCAATAGAAAACTAGGTGCTTGAAGAAAATATAATCAGGAGATAATCAGGAGAGATCCATGCAGTTATCTTGTGGATTAAGTCATATAATCATCATAAATGATAAATTAATCATATTTAAATGCAGTTTTGAACGATTTGTATTGAAAATCTTTACAGTATGCCAATAAATTTTATTGTGCCAATTAATTATGCTAATCAATTATGCAAATTAGTGTCCGATCAAATTGATAAGATGTCCGACCAAAATGAAAATTTGAAAGGACACATGTCCTGTTAAAAAAGAAAAATTATTTCCAGCAGTGATTTACTAAACAGGTGCATGGCAACCTGGAATCTACTTACTAATGTAATAAAATGTTGATGACGTCATCTAAACATCTGAACTCCTATTGGTCATAAGTAAAAACAAATCAAAATGTAAGAAAAATCAGACATATTATATAATAGTAATTAAAAGCCTTACAAACCTTCCTTTACAGACTGTACATAAACTGGATTATCCCCTGTAACAGTCAGACCATAGCCTTTTTCATCACGCTGGATAATGACACAGTGTTGGATCAAGTGCTGGCCTAAAATTGCACAAAATTAAAAATAATAAATAATCAAAAATTACTGACATTGTGGTAAAATACTTATAAACAATAATTTATAAACCATTTAGAACTGTAGAAACTAAGAAGTCATTTCAGAAAAACCTGAAATTCTAAATATATGCTTCATTTTAAGAGCAAATAAACCAAAATAAACTACTGAACTCTCAGCTTCAATATGATTTCTGCTGCTTTACATATATTATTCTTGGCCTTAGACCAGAATGAAATTAGAACTGTAACATTTGAAAGTGGTTTACCAAAACAGTGAACGTGATCTTTTACATGATACTCTGAGTTTCAACCAGTTTTCAGCATGAAATAAGTCCCTCTAGTTATTTCAAAGCACAAAGTAAACATCAAAAGTTTGCTCTTCATGCCTGCCACATTACTTCTTTCCAGAAATCACTATGTTCAAATAAAGCTGCAGCATTTGTAAACAAATCCAGCAATCACATTATTACTGTCCATCAAAGATGACCTCAGTTACAGTGAAAAAATTTACCAACATTTCAGATCCCCAAAACCGTTATCTAGCAATTCCTTCTCCAGCAGAGATCTTGCAACTCTCATTATTCACAATCATACTATATATTTGCCATTAATACATACACATGCGGTAGAAATTTAAATTGCCCAATTTCATTCCAATCAAGGAACAATAAAACATATTAAAGCAACATACATAACAATATACCACCACCCCATATTAAAATATTTTCTGTAAGTGAAACTCTAGATCTCCTGAACTTTACAACAATACAATGAAAATAAATTTCTACAGGAAACTTTAAATTAATGGTGCTAAGAATTTTATTCCCCAAGGAAGCCTAAGGAATCTAGCAGAGCCCATAGTGAAAACAGTTTTCTCTCTCATGAGAACTTTGTATCACTCATCTATAGTCACACCTTCTGCACAAAATGATGTAGAAGAAGTGAAAGGAATTGTTCCCCAAGCGAAACCACAAAGAAATAATAGTTTGAAGCACTTGTCTCCATGTTATCAGGGGTTCTCAACCCTCCAAGTTAACTTTTTTCCTTAGTGGCCATTTGGCCACTGACTGTTCAGGTTTGGTCACCAGTGAAAAATTCTAGTCACCAAAATATATGCATAAATTAATAATTAATTAATAATAAATAATAATCTTATTATCTACCTGTATTATTAATAACATTTTCCTTGAACCACCAAGTAAATTGAAGTCCCATTCAGTAAAAGAACTACCTAATGTTGATTCAAATATGCTTTTATTGGAATGATTGATGATCAAATGAAATAGTTTCTGATCACAATGAAAAAGTACTATATTATTGCAACAGTGTTGTGAGTTGATCACAGTTCTCATTCAGTCATTTTAAATTGATTGGCTTTCACTTTCAATAAATCTTTTACAATGGTTATAATAATGCAAATGTACATGCCTTCAAATGGCTCCATCGATTTACAAGTGACACCACAAATATCAAAAACCAAAGGTTCAGACTATCTTCATTATAAACTCTTGCTTGAGTTTTTAATATTTTATAATCACACTTAAATGGTAACTTAGGATTGACTTGAGCACTCCAAACAATTCAAACTTTCATGCTATGAAATAAAGTTTTTTTTGTTTTTAATCTATACTAGTGACACATATTTACAAGTCTACAGCCAGCACACAGAAATCCATATTTCTGCATTAAAACTTAGAAACCACATGTGGTATGGACTTCAGATTAAAGAAATGGTCTTCTTGATCTTTTTGAGGATTTGAACCATTCCTTCACTGCTGGCGCTGGTTGTGAAATCAACCATCAAAAAGCGTGAGCATGTATGAATGAAACGTATGTTTACCGCCATTTTTCCCGCGAAAATATTTGATGAAAATTAAGAAAAAAAGTCTCTTCACAAAACACAGAAATATTTGTGTATATCATTTATAATTCACACAACAGGAGCAGTGCAAACGACACAGATTATACCAAGTTAAAATAAGATAGCCTCATTCGCAGCTGAATGGCGGAAAGTTTTCCAATGTTTATCAAGGCGGCATCAAATTCTTGCCGAGATCATAAAGTGAACACTATTTTTACCTTATCGCTTATGATCTTTTTAAATGTTCAACCTCGTTTTCTGCTTGAATAAGCAAACGATATAAAACTTCATCTGAAAATTAAAGACTGTATTGAAATGGACAGGAAAGTTCACGCTCATATTGTTTGTCATTTTGAATTTAATATGCGAACCACAGAACGCGAATACTCAATGCAAAAATACTTTCACAAGTTTTAGGGCAATCACTGAGACGGATATTTTTTATTGATGAAATCTTTGACAATTTAAAAATAAACCCAGGTTCGTTCACACAAGTGAAATTTATTTACAACTACAAGCCGCTTTTCTATGAAGCGTTATTAGTATCAAAATTAGAATGCAAATTATGTTATGGTGTTTCGTATTTTATTCGGCCACACTGATGAATTACGTTCGAACGCTTGATCGAATTATGTTGCGCTCTTTTGAATTATGTTCAGAAGTTTGAACTTATTATAGAATACTATTAAACCGTTTGTAAATTATGTTCGGTTCTTAAGAGTTATGTTCGGAATGTTTAGCTTATAATTGCTTTGGTTGTTTTCTTGATTTATGTTTTGACTTATGGAATGCGGCTTCGAATTATGTTCGGCAAGTGGATTAGAGCCTCGCAGGACGAAACTCACGAGCAGTCCTGGGACGAGTAAATTTTCCCGCGCTTTCAATAATTTATTCCAATTATTAACAGTGTTGGTGGTATGGCGTACAAGTCGATCACTTTCGAATTGGAGCTAATTGGGCAGACATGCAAGTGATATAATCGATTTGACTGAACGAAGTGCTTGTCAGAGTGATTTTCAACAATTCCGCCTTCACTGGTTGTACAATTGTGTGTTACAGTGATCTCATTCCATCTGGAGAAGCTTCATACTTTTCATCACAGTTTTTCTTTATTTATAGAATCCCCCGTGCTTGTGTTATCAAGTTTGCTCTAAAGTCAAGTATTTTTGTGTCCACTGAAACAAAATACGTTTCTCAAATACATCTAGATGTTTCTCAAATATATTGTGGATCCTGTCACCGTCGAGCTTTCCAAGCTTTTGCAATTCCTCTTCTTTTCGATGGCAAATGACCAGATTGCGTGTGTTGTCTCACGCTTCCAGGCAAAAGTGTCATGTGCCAAAGTTCAGTCGAGTGGAACGAATTTCGTCACGTCCCAAGCTCAACTGAATGCAATTCCTTGATCTTTGTTTACCATGTAACATTTCATTTTATTCAGTCTCCATTTCTGTTGGTTAAAATCCCACAACAACTAGCTTTGCAAAGTGAATTCTTAATGCTCAGAACGTTTTTCTTTTCGCTCTAGATGATAGTCCGCTCAAGCTCCTGACGCATAGGTCACGTTAATTTTAGTCGCCGAGCTGGCGACTTGCATTCTAATTTAGTCGCCAGCTCCAAAATTCTAGTCGCATGGCGCCTAAAATGGTCGCAACTTGGAGGGTTGGTTCTATTAAGGCCCAGGCACCAGGCAAATTGACTAGCTGTGAGGAAGACTTTGCCTGCCTAGTTTGACCTTCTAGAGAAAAGTTGTCTCACAACAAAGTTCAGTTCAAAAAGTTTTGCCCGCCTGTGAAAACCAGTTGCCCTACTACTGAAAATGTTAATGAAAACTCTGTATTACTGAAAGCACAAGTTATAAATATGCTACTTTACAGCATTTTGCACCACACATATCCTGATTTAAGACACAAAAATCAGTCAAAGTCAGTGTGGTACACTGACTTCTTTAGCTGTCTTACAGATAGGCCCGTTTAAAAGCCTAATGTAAATTAGCCAGTCATTTGGTATACACGTACCAAGTATACCATGCTGGTTCATGGGTTTACTTGGTATATAAAAATTATCAATAGTACCACTGATTAATAAGAATCATTATTATGTGGCTGTGTCTCACAAGGACTGGGAACTACCGAATTCACAAATTTGATTGGCTGAAATCGATATTGAAAGCGGTCTAGATTTTCCCATCTACACTGGCATCTAGACCAGTAATGTTTTGCAGCTAAAAAGTTGCACACTAGAATGTAAAAATATTGACTATTTTCTACTGACAATATTTATCTAAGGAAGTCCCAAAAAACCTTATGAGAAAAAAAAAAACTAAAGAGAATGAGCAAACTTTGGCAGAATTAATTTCAGCTCATCGCTGTTCGCAAGCAAAATGTCAGTTAGTACAAACCAGTTACATTAAACGAATTAAATTGTTCTTGTTTGCCGTATAATAAACATCTTATTAACCAAGCTTAGTCGGTCTGTATGGGAGAATCTTGACCTCGGTCTGTACTCACGACCTTGGTCAAGATTCTCCCAAAAGACCTCCTGCTCAGTTACCATAATAAGAGCTAAGTTAAAGAGGGGCAGTTACAAAAGAATTTAATTTAACCTTGGTTCCTTGAATAAACATCATATGATCACAGACCGACCTAGACCCAGCATTTATTTAGGGCATGTCATTAAATCAAGGAAGAAGGATAAGCGATAAAATGACAAATGAAAGTTTTTTTTGATAAAACAATGTTACAAAACACCATTTATCAAACAAATTACCCCAGCAGAACTTAAAAAAAAAAATCTTAGATATTGCAATTGTATTATGACTAATAATAAAATGCGAATTTAGAAAAAATTACCAGTAACAATCAAAACAAAATACTTAGCGTCTCAGAAGATCAATATCTAAAAATCAACAAAATGACACCATTTGTGCAAATATGCATAAACATGTGTCCCAAGGAAGTCATGTTAAACCATCACCATGGAAACACGACAAAAATTTTATTCTTCCACAACATAAAGTAATTCTTACTTTTAAAAAAGACTTTCAGAACAGCCACTTTAAATTCCTTAACAAAGTAACTACTTAAACAAATTCTTAAAATTTCCAAGAAATAACCCATTTAAAAGAACAAGACCCTAGTGCATAGAAAAACATGGAATCAAACCTATATTAATTTCTTTGTGTAGTTGGAACTAGAATGGAAATGAGGACAAATTGAATATTAAATCGATCACGTTGATCAAGCTGTGAAAAGAACAGTCCACAAAACAAACGATAAAATCGTTCGAAAAAATAGGTGTTAAAAACACTTATTGATAGCCTGAGTGTCCATTGTATTTCTCCAAATAACCACTTCGCCAATTACCAGTGAGCAAGATATTCAAAAATCGATAACAATGCGTCTATCTCAGCCTAATAAAATACGAAATGAGAAAACGATTCGAAAGACAAAGTGTAATTTTCTTCCACCGATGACAGGTTGGCTTATGGACAGAAAAGAGCTTTTCTAGGATATAACTGCAAATTAAATTCAGAGTAATTGCAGCGGAAGATATTGTTCGTCAAACCAGGCCAATTCTACATTGGGGATAATATGAACGGCTCTTCGAGCGAAATAAGAGTGAATTGTACAGTCCAGTGTTGAGAAACGATGAAAGTATGTCCACAAAAGAGGAATTGAACGTAACCCGAGTGCGGATAATCTGTGCAATGGAAAAACATCTTCAAAATTGACAAATTCAATACACAGCAATTCCAAGCTATTCAGCAGCTTAGAACAACACTGAAAATCAGTCTTCGATGATAAAGAAAGACGATTTTTACACCCAAACTAACTTACCATCCTGATTTTCAGCCGGATCCATCGCTTGCTGTAAAGTCAACCCTGGCGGTGGGTCACCCTGGAAGAAAAAACACCAACGCTAAAGCGCATAAGAAACGATTAAAACAACAGCGGCCCTAAACCCATCAGTCGACTTGCAATCGGCCAAACAGGTTCGTGGAGACGAGCGAATAGAACAGACACCCTTTCAACATGCTGAAGAAATTCCAAACCCTGCGTGTTACTTAGCTTTTAACACAAGTGGCTCCATCTACATTTACGTTGGCCAATCGAGCTGTGTTTTTCAATGGAACGCAATTTATTCTGAACACGAAGCAAAACTGCGCTAATTCCAAAAAATATTTCCTTCACTACGGTGCAAACTAATTCATTAGTACGTTTAGTGGAATCGCAAGTTGTCAACTATACTATTAGTCCAAAACAACCGGCTCTCTAACCTTTCTGCACAATCAGCTTGAGGCGATAAACAAAGACATAGATGACATTATTCATTCTTTCACTGTCGATACATCGATCGAGACGGTGGTGGACCCCACAAAAATGATGCAAATTATCTTCTATCTTCCAACAATGGACGGCGAAAAGATACACCTCCGCACAGCACTCAAATTCCCTGAATGTTGCAACCTTTTCAGTTTCAATGTAAGAGCTCTGTATCCGGAGGAAATTTGACTTGTTCGAAATACTGATAGACGCGTTGAGACCGAGCAATTTGTTCGAATCCTTTGCGAGTGGTGAACGATTCGGCCCCGTTCACTCTGGCGTAATATGCGGTCGAGAAAAAATGATAGAGCAAAACAAATCTCCTAATTTTCCAGCCCTCTTGCAACAACCAATATGGCGCTCGGATATTGTCGAGCAAAGTGCCCCTGATAAACACGCAGCAAATAAGACACCCCGCAGGTCCCGTGTTTCTAGCGACGCGGGAGATCCCTCAACATCCCTAGGGATCAGCAAAACACCAGCAGCTTCCAAAACAATATTGGTCGCGTCGAGATATTCCCAGTGAATTTCAGTGATGTGTTCTTCTTGACTTCACTATGATCTTCACACAAGGTAGTTAAATGGAGACTCTGTATCACGTTTTCTCTCATTCCTTGATCTTTCTTTCTTTTCTTTTTTTATCAATGATCATTTCTTTTTTTTTTTAGGTAGCTCATAAAAATGTTGTTCCTCACCAGGAAAAATAAAACTTCCAAAGATGTTAAACAACTTAACAAGGAGCACTTGAGCATGCGCAGAGTAAAGGGACATTCTCATGAGCATACATGGATAATTCAAAATCCAAATGACGTATTTTCATTGATGGAAACATAAAAATAATGGTCGAGTTTTGTTATATGTAAATGCACTGAAGCTATGAAAGGGGTGTTATAATAAGCTACCAATTCACATGGTTATGCTGTCAAATTGAAAATGTCTGGCAGAATTTTCCAATTCTGTCTATGTGTCTTGTAAAATTCACTTAAGACTAGAAAAAAATTGGCTTTCTCTTCAACATCAATTCACTTAAGGCGGGGGTTAATATGAAAGCCGTATTTTGGCTGGGTATCGTGGTTTTAACGCAAATATCTCCTTCACGTTTCAAGCAGTCAAAAATCTCTCTGCTCCTCCCACATATCTACGTTTTTGGCTGTTTTGTAAATTTTTTGGTGATTTTTGGGTATATTTGGGGATGAATAGTTTTTCTCAAAGGATTAGTAAAATTTATGGAAACTGAAGAAATTTTGAAGATTTGATGTTGATTTAAGGACGGTGCCTACTAAATACAAAGGCTTTTACGCCAGTTTAGAAGCACGCGGAAAAAGTAGATATTTGCAAGGGCTATTGGAATCCACAAAGAAAAATTGGGTTAACCACGCATTTTTTCGAGATAATCAGCCTTGAATCCCAACAAAAATGCTGACATCAGCATTTTTCTGAAAAAGAAGGAAAGGATATTTCTTTACAAATTTCCTTAGAATTCACCTTAACATACAGAAAAGCAAACACATTTAAAAAGATCTTTAAACTACATGGCAAATGGTAACATAAAAATCATTTTTGGTATGCTTTTAACAACAAAATCGTTGCAGCAGCGCCTTTAGCGTCTCTGACAGTCTTCCTCTGGTTCAGCCAAAATACAGTCTAAATACCTTTTGCTGACAACCAGAAACTAGTCACGTGTTGAATAGGCTTGCCACTTCCATTTCATATCATAAAATGTAGGGGTAACCACGCGTTTTTTAAAGTTATTCATCTTTTTTGAAAACTTTTACAGTGCCCGTTTCATTTTTTCCTGTCACCTCCCCAGTAAGAAAGACATTTGCGTATCTCCCACTTGTTTTGCGCGCGCACTACGCCATCTGCAGGTACATGTTTACAGTTGGATTTCAGTACAATTTTCAACAGATACCAGCTAGGTTTTCAGCTGGAAGACGTAAACAGTTAGTGGTTAGCGATATGCTGCTATTCTGGTGTTCCTGGCTTAAGTACAGGTTCATTAAACTTGATTTGGTTACAGTAGGAAAATTTTGCTCTCATTTTAGTCGTGTACGTGATAGCGTAGTTGATTGCGTCAATGTCAACCCTAGCGCGCGTGGCGCTTAAACCATGGCTTGCGTGATGCGCAGAACATGTGCGCACTAACAAAAGTAGGCACCGTCCTTAAAATTAGAATTTGAAGTTAAAAATCAGTAGACGTACACCAAACAGTTGTCCACCAACCTGGGGTGCCCTTTCGGAGGCGTTCAACTGTCTGGTGGTGTTCCAAAACTTTTCTTTTCCTTTTAATCCTTCTTTAAACTTCCTAAAACTTCACTTAAATTCAGGTAGACCCCCGCCTTAATATGTTCATCCCGGTGACTCAGACTCGTTTCTTTTTTGGTTTTTTTTTCATATAAGGTACTAAGTCATCATTTTAGCACCGCTTTGACCGTGATCATGCCTTCGTCAAAACAAAGGTGTCAAAACAGGGTCTTTGTGAAGATCAGAACTGATCAGCAATGGATTTAACAAAAAGACTTTCTGAAGAGGCAACGATGATCAAAATGTTTATGATGTTTTATTTCCAGTTCTTTCCGTTAACACGGCCCAATATCTCGGTTGGGAAAAGCTAGAAGGCGAAGAGAAGGTGGAAATAGACGGCTTCAATATTCATATATACACTATGTATGAGCATGATAATATCTCGACTGCCTTTGAGAAACGTTTATAGAATGTTTTGTACTGTTTATCTTGTTTGTTTGTTTCTGCAGATCTTTGCAGAAATTTCGGCTAACTCTTGAGCCTTAACAAGAGACTAACTTCTCTTGGCCTTGACACTGTTATTCGTGATTTGAATAAATTAAGAAAGATTGAGCTGTTAAATAGTTAAAGGCCTAGTTCACACTAGCGAAATAACGACATAATGGTTAATGATGCAATATGAACTTCCACATAAAAGCAAAAGGAAACGATCAGGATTTTTCCTTATGTCGTGTGAACTAGGCACTGTACACTCAAAATTAGCTTAAAATGTATCACTGAATGTTTTGACTGGAAAACAACAAACTGACCGTGATGTTAAGTTGGATTTCAGCTAGAGAGCTAACCTGCCAAATTATTGAGCTGTGGTAAATTGAAGTCCATATGTGATAGATCGTATCAGGAGAGGAATTTTCCGTATTCCAGGCATACTGTATTTAACATTTAAATTATGATCTCGAGATTTCTATCACGCATATACAATGCAGTATAAACAAATACAATACAGCAATCTAATTGTTTTAGTATACAAGTAAATCTACTGCTCGTAACTAAATCCTTTTCACAGACACTTCGAAAACGCGAAGAAACGACCGCCATTTTGTTAACAAGGGCACACTGCTAAGCTACTCGATGTCAACACTGAGCAGAATAGATAGTAATAGTCCATGGGCCAAGACCCCCAAAAGTGGTTTTTTTGTACCATGTGGAGGGACCAGTGCTATCACGTATTTTCTCAATCTGCAATAACTGAAGTCTATTTTAAGGTATGATAGCAAGCTTCTATCAGTAGCTTTCTTGCTCTAAACATGTGATAAAATGACGTCATCTAAACTGCCTAATGACCACGGATCCGGTCAACAGCTTCAGATTCTGAGCGATGTCCATCGTACAATTCTCTTCAAACAACATTTTATACATTTTAGGCCTAGCAGAATATGACATTGATTCAATTGCAAAAGAAGAAAATTTTTTTAAGGTTGTCTCGTTGCCATGGAGACGGAAATGGTCAATGAGTCCACAACTGAAATAAAAGTCACTGAAAATAAGGCTTTTCACTTCCTAATTTTAAAAAATAACAACTGCAATATACGTTGTCAAAAAGTTCAATCATTTGTAGATCACTCTAGCACTGGCTTGGATTAACTATTCAGCTAATGAGTTTTAAAGAGCTCCCTTAACGAGTCCTCTTTCTCCTGATATCATCCATTCTGAAGCCATACCGGTACCAAACACATTGGAGACTTGTCCTTTTCGCGTCAGTCAAGCATCATTTTCACTTAAATGTAAACAAAGACTCATGTTTAATGTCAGCAAATATAACAGCTAAGTTATTTTAAAGCATTTAGCGGTTGCCATGACAACCACAAACAGTTACTCGATACATTAAAAAGAGTACATCGTTCGAAACTAAACCTTACGAATGTAAGAGTATGTATAAGGAAAGTTATTTCATATTTTTCCTATGGTTATGAGATTCTTACCTTTCGCTTTCTTCATCGTCATTGTCGTCAACGGATAATACATCGTCGTCATCATCTGGCCTGTTTGTGCAATCTTGAAGCCGGCACATATCAGTACATTTCAGCCCATTGACAATGCAGGAGCACGATGGAAGTTTGCAGGACCTACTGCACTAACAATTCTAGAACAGCTTGCGGAGCTGGCTGACCACCCATCCAGTCTACGACCAGCTTGTCGTCTTCACTACACCAGCCAAATCCCACTGGTGATGGGATGGCTGGGCATCTTTGTAAACTTCGTCTCCAGACAGCACGCCTGGTAGTTTGCTCGTAGCGAGTGTTTATGCAGCGTATCATTGCAGGGTGGCAGCTGGTTGGAATCAACGTCTCCTCTCTTCAAACAGAACAGTCGATATCGCAGCTCATCGATGTCGCTTGTCCCAGAGTTGCTGCAGTACATGGCACATGTAAATTTCTGAAGACTATGGTACAGGTGATCAGACATATTCCAGAACATACCCAAATGCTGGAACATCTCTTGAAATTCAGCATTTTGCTTTACAATTCGATAACCTGCAACCTTTCCCCGTCCGGCAAAAGCACTAAGAGTGTCGCACCCTGTGAATGCATGAAAGTCCGGCAGTGATCTGCATACACTTGCTCCAACCCTCTCAACTACTCTTGAGATATCGATGTACTTGACTCTGGTCTGTGAACCACTTTTAATGAATACTGAAGAAGGAATAAAACTCTTGAAGGCCAAAAGAAGTACCAACACATCAGTGTCTTCTGATACTATGACGACCGAAGCAAACCTCGATTTAGCTGCATGGGCTGCATGTAAGAGGATTCGGGTGTCAGCCTCCTCTTGGGTTGATTCGAGCTCACTGATAGGTTGCATTATTCCAGACGATAATTGGTAACATGTTTCGCCACACGTGACAACCAGAGTCTTTCCAGATATAGCTTCTCTGTGTACTTTTCTTTCTTCCACTCGCTGGTTACAAACGCTATGAAAGCTTGTTTGTTTGAGCTACACAGGAATCTTCTCCACTGTTAAACCTTGTGTTCGGCTTGAATATTGCGGTATTCGCTTCCTAAACCGTCACCCCTGTTCTCTCTTTCGGCGTTCTTTATGGATTCCTCTCTGTAATCTTCGAAGACGACATCAATCCTGTTACTTGTTCCACCTTCGTTTAGAACTCTGCAAAGAAGAGTTTTAGCAACTGCCGCAAATGTCTTCTTATCACCTTTCAAACACTGGACAAGAGCCATCCCATCTATTACACATGCCGAGGGTTGGGGAATGGCATCTGCTGCTTCGAAATTTTTATGCAGTTCTTTAGCCAAGGACGCTTTGTTCGTCTTACGCATCAAGCCATCTGCGGTAGCTAATGACCAAGGGAGTGGTCCGAGAGGATGGGATAACACTTCTCTCATCTGTAAGTCTCTGCTCTCTGCGATAACAATCATTTGAGCAAACAGTCTTCTGTCGGCCTTGATGATCACTTCTTGGTTCTTACCAGCTTTAACTGATACCTCCTGGTTCAAGTGAGCAAAAGTCTTTCAGCTTAGCTTTCGTGATTGAAAGCCGAGAGCAACGACCTCAGTCTAATCCACCAAAGGTCAAGTTCCATGATTCAATCAACAACAACAACAACAACAACAGTTTATTTCTTCTACTGTAAACAACTAAAAGAATTTACAATTACAATCTTGTAAATTCTTTTAGTTGTTTACAGTAGTAGGAATAAACTGTTGTTCTTGTTGTTGTTGATTGAATCATGGAACTTGACTTTGGGTGGATTAGACTGAAGTCGTTGCTCTCGGAATGCTTTGTAGGCTTCCTCTCCTTTATCTTTAGCTTGTAGGAAGTCGTGCTCTACATCAGGAGTGGCAACTTTTCCTGTGGAAAGACAGACGAGGTCTTGAAGGTCAGGGCTGAATTGGTTGAGCCAAGTGTTTTGAAGAATTGACACTATGGATTGAACATCAGCTTCGTCTCTTCGTATTCTTGTTGGTTGTAGATCTTTGTGTTGGGAACAAGAACTACTGATGTGCAGTATATATCTTTGAGTTGCCTCAGGAAGGTGCTCCGGTATTCAGCGACCAGGTAGAATTTGTAGGATTTCACGTGCGAATTTTTAGTTTTGCTTGCCATTTATGTATGAAAATTACTACTATTTAAACGCTACTGTTTCCTAGCGCGCCAATCTTTTCAACGTTTTCTCTAGCTTCAAGTTAATATCGTTGCGGAATCTATTCTACCTAGCTTCACCGTCTTCGCTATCCAGTCAGGAAACATTTGTAAGTCTTTATATTCTGTCCTGTATTTCTCATATCGCTCGGCTCTTCTTCACATGTATTTTTATTTATTTTTCTAGTCGAACCTCGCTCGCTCTATCTTTCAATTCTCAACGGGTTCCTCGAGTCTCTTCAACAGAGCGTGAGTTCGAAATCTCTAGACGTAGCGTCAACAAGGACTGTAAGCTACAGAATTTGCTTACTGCATTAAGCCTTAGACTGAAACCTTTAGTTCCTCCTGACTTTTGAGTGTCTTTGTTGACAGTGTCCTCGCACGTCTGATCAACAGGTATTCTCCCAGAGGGTTGTCTTCGCCAATCTGAACAGAAAATCCTCCGGATCGCAAGTATTCCAGGGTGTCCGGATGCTCTGCTGGTAGATGTGACATCTCATGCAGATATGCTGAAAGGTACCTGGCGTAGTTAAGGTTATCATATGCGAAACACCACGGGACAATTTCACTGATATATGAAAGGTGAAGATCCCAATCTCCCTCCCGAGATCCTCTTAACAGACCAAGTAATATTTCCACCATGTCAACATAAGACATCCAGAACTTCGATAGCTTCCCATTATCATGTCGGAGATAGCTCGTATACAAGCAGAACAGTTGCGATACTTCTTCAAATGAGGGACTCTCCACTGTGTCTTTGAATTCTTGTTCACATGTGTTATCACAGAGCGCTTTCAGTCCTTTTAAAAACGCATTAACAGTAGGCTTCTTCTCTTTCTGATGTTCCTCAATCCAAGAGTTAAATCCCATCCATGCTAGCCTGTTAAGAGCTTCATACATGAGCTTGTGAAATCATACGGCGCGATTATATGTACGGCCTTCTAGAACACCAGCCACAGATCCTTCAGCAATTACTCCAGACTCGACTATTACGTCTCGTAAACCAGCATCTTGGAAACGCTTTCCGATCACTGAATAGAAAGTGCAAATGGTATGGAGCACACCCATTCTCAACACAAGGTCATTAAACTGTGCCCTGTATTTCCACTTTATCTCAGTAGCTTTAGCTTTGGAGGTTTAAAGTTTCCTTAATCTGTAGGGACTTGATGAGGACTTGGTACACAGCTGACATGTTCGTCGCTGGGGCATTGATTGTTGGAAGATAGCCCACGTTATCCTTGGCAACTTCTTGGTTATTACGCACCAAAATATTGAAACCAGTCCAACCAGGAACAGATTGCTTCTGACTTGCATGAATGCGTACTAAAACCCATAGCAAGTTCTTTCTCCATGCACATTCCATGATTTGATTTAACTTGACCTCCACATATCCTCTAGAATGGGGCCCACAGCGCTCGCCGGCATTATAGATAGGTACAGTTTCATCATTCACAGACTCGATACTTCTCCTCTTCGATTTCACAATTTCACAATTTCACAAGACAACCATCAAAATGCTGATTGTTTAGTTATGTAGCTACTTGTTATAGCTTTTATTGAGTTTTAAACACATACCGGCTTACAAACGATGAGAATTAATGATTAAGGCAACACAGTGCTGGGCTGTCGAGTCCATGTAGATCTCGAAGGACTGTAAGTTTTTATATAATTTGAGGTTCAAAATATCACTATATCGTCATAAAAATGCTTATTGTTTAGTTATACAGCTAATATTTTGTATATATTGTTGATTTCTAATCAGATCTCTACTTAAAGATTATCGAAATCAGTGAATAAGTCAAACGTACTTACCTGCCGTGAAGGTCGCCATCTTGAATTTCCCCATAATGCATTGCAACATTTGAAGTAATCCATAACTTACTATATCGTCGCTTTTAAAGAGGTAAATTGAAATTTGGTTCCTAAAAAATGATTTGTGTTCTTTCTTGTTGTATTTATATGTGTGAAGACTATTTTTGATCCAGCTTAATATTTTTAATATGACTTTTGAAAACAAGCCTCGTTTTCATGCAAAAGCGAATTTTGGTGATATTTCAGCCAATAAAATATACAAGAAAGCTACTCTTTAGGGGTTGCTATCATAACATCTTGTAATCACCCCCAACTTAGCTTCAAATTTGTCACACTCTCAGCTGGTCCCTCTGAGTGGTACATCTGAGAGGGTCTGGCCCATGGACTATAAGTATCGCAGCCAATAAGAGAGCGGCATTCGTGATAGAAGGCTGGTAGATCTATACTAATGCGGAGAAGAGATTCTTTTTATATCGTCACGTTATTAAGTGAGACAGTCAATTCCATCAGAAAAGACATTTTTCTTATTTCTTGTCTCTCTTTGCATGGGCCAAAAGTGACCAAAGATCAATAATCGTGATCAGACAATTTTTTTCTCGGTTCTAGTGTTTATTTTAAAAAATCAGGAAAGCTATGAAAAGTCTTTCTCAAACTCATTAATAATTCACCAAGTTAAAACAAAGAAAATCACAACCGAGAAGGAGGTTTGGATACCCGGTCTTAATAAGCGTAGATTTTTATAATTTTATTTCTGCGTTTACTCCTTAGTTTTTGCTTCGATTGAGAAGATATATCAAACACTCGAGACAGTGTTTCATTGGCTATCCAAACACCTCGAATTTCGTCAAATATACACGCGCGTCGTATTTTCAACTCTCTTCTCGGTGTTTGGATATGCCGATGAAACACTGTCTCTCATGTTGGATATATTACATAAAGGACTCAAAAACGTCAAAGTTGTTTATGCATAGTTAAAACCTGATCGAAATCAGAAAAAGAATACCGATTAATATATTATCATGTCTGTAGATCTCGAATCATGGAAAATTTACGCAAATCTACCGCGGGGAAGTCGTTTATTTGATAATTACGTACATGATAAGAAGGACACAGGATGAACACCCGCGTGTACAAACAAGATGAGAAAAAAAGACTCTAATTACATCCGTTTGAAGATATGACTACGTCGGTGGATTGGTATATCAATGCGAAATGCGATTGATCCGTGATGGTAAAAAATGCAACTGTCTTCAATAGAGGGTCAGGCCAAATACTCGAACTAGCTAAGCCTCGCCGCTGCGAACACACATACGCGATCAGTATTCTAGAAGTGTGTAAACATACCCGTTGCTGAGAGTGGAAAAGGCGGGCCAGGGCAGGGTCAGTTCAGATCACATCATTGGTAAAACCGTTTATTACGTTTATCTAGTATATCAACTTTTACGTAATCACGGACGTCAATAGAAAACCACATTCGTTTATAATTCATATATATGTAATAATTGTATTATGGTAAAGCACGGCTCAATGCTATTTGTAATAGAAGATCATGCATTATTTTGAAACTAAGTCATTTCACGATCTTTCACGCGAAGAAGAAATACTCCCTAGTTAAAAGTACCTTGCCTCAGTTTCATCGCCTTCTTTAGGTATGATGTCTGACAACTACTAGTGATAGCTGGATTCCTGAACGCTCTATGAGAGGTACATATACCGAGGGAAATGATCAAGGTCATCCCTATAAATCTCAGATTATTTAAACTAATTTTTTCCTATTTTCCCGATCTCGATTTGATGCCTGCAATAGTTTTTCAGTTTTCTTGTTTATAGGAAGTCAGCTTCGTAAACATGTCACGGCATGGCACGTGCAGTCGCGATTCGCAGTAGTTTCAATTCGTACAGTTCTCCGGTCGTTGATTGACTTTCGACGGTTTGACCCTGACATCGGCACTAAAATTCATATTCATGACAGAATATAATAAGTATATACATTGGTAGGAACCCCGCCTTAACTGGCATCCCTTTATTACCAACATCTCCTTATTACAGTCGCCTCAGTTTGGCGTGGCGCCGGCGAGGAAAACGCTTGGTTATTTTCATATTTTAACAAGAACACCTTTAACACGACCACACATGTATGACTAAAACTTGATCATACTAACTAAGTTCCACGGTTATTTGCACCATTTTCAAAATATGGCGAAGAATCTGCAAACGTTTATTTCTTTTAAGAGAATTAAACTTGTCTTTGCTGGAAACGATATTCTACTACACGGACAGATTTCACTCGATTCAGCTTAACTACAGTATAGTTATATTTACTTACTTACTTGATTAACCTCTTTGGAAACAGAGAGAATGTGTGTAACTGATCAGCCTGGATAGTGTCCACAGCTACCTGGATTCAGTGCTCTCGGTAAAAAATCGTGACACTGCATTGCTTGCTAATGTTGTATTTGTCTATATATAGGCTTCCAAATTCCGCATACCTGCAAATGGTGTCAGTTTTCACGTGATTCTTCGCCTTTGAGGATGGTATCTTAACAATGTTTAATGCTTGATAATTGTCACGGCTAAAATAACACGGTTTATCAGAAGGCCGATTATAGAAGAGAATCGAAGTTCTGATGCAGGATTGATTTCGATTGGGTTTTTAACTAAGGAGCTGGTGTTTGGCAGCTAAGCCCAGGGATCAGGTGACATTATATTTTTCAGAGCAAGAGCAAGAATTTTTTTCCAGGGTCAAGTACGGTGGTGAAATAATATTTTTCGATCTGCTCCAGCCCTGTGTGTTTCGACCTGGAGTAGCTCGCTTTGTACGATTTCTTTTGTTGTTGCTTAATCTCATGCAGTATCTCTTTTTAGGGGGGAGGGGGTTATCTTCTCACTTAAAAGCTGAAAAAAAAGATCTAATTCATAAACTGATACTCAGTTTATTTATTTTTTTATTGGGTTGTTACACAACTTGGATATACTAAACTGAGAATGAGCAGATTTTGTTTGAAACTGTTGCTGGTATCGACAGCTGTGAATAAGTCTGAATATCAGGACACTTTTTAATTGTCATTTTTATTAGTGATATAAGGTATACATACATACATGTAAGTGCATGTAAAATGTTTACAAAATTTAAACAAAAACACACCCATACAATGTGTAATTTAACATATTACATAGAAGAACATAAAAAGGGTTACAGTTTTTTTTGACAAAAACATGATAAATAATAGTATAATATTATTATGAATCTATTGTAAATGATGTTATAATTACTTATTGCAGAATCGATTAAAGAATCAATCCAGTTTTGATTCAAGTTGTCGTAAATGCTGGGCACCAAATTTAGTAGTGATGAGTTTCAGTCATTTTATTTGCTTTATACAATTGACATCTGAAATGCACTAGCAATCTAATTTCGTCCGCTATAAGACTCAAGTGTAATTGTCTCAGTTATTCCAGGCATGGCTTGGCCTGTGTTTGTAACGAAGTTTGTAAAGATCGTTTGGCATAGGGATACGTACAGGAGATGGTCGGTTTCTCTTTTTGTTAACTAATTCGTCACAATGTGGCAGTTTTTCTTCTCTTTCCGGCAAATCGTTATTCCATTTTCTCTGAAAAGAGCAGTGAGAAGCTTTTGTTATGAATACAATTACAATTAGCTATTCCAGGATATTTATTGTTTAGTGAAACCCACATCAAACACGAACTCAGAAACGAGAGCCTAAATCTGTTTGGTTGGAACTTAACAAGTGTAACAAGCCTTGAACGCAATAGGCGAGAGATTGTTGCACCGTTGCTTTGTTTAAAGCTAAAATCCCCGATATGGTAGGTACTCATGAAACTAGAGATTTGTAAACCCCAAATACCTTTGTGAATAAGTTTCACTTCACCTACCCGTCCCTCCCCCAACTGTACCTCTCGCCATCTACTACTTCCTTCAAAGTACCTTGCCACTTTCATATCTGAGCAACACCTCTGTACTAAAAAATCTGATGCCATCCTCTTTCGCCGAACACCCACTCCCGAAGGGTGTAATTTTAAATAATTATAATTACAATCATTAAAAGTTACCTAACTGTTATGTCGCTTGTCCGTCTTACCATCTGTGCGCACGATGATTTCTTTCTAGGCTGATCAGTGAAGAGCTTAGAGACTTGATACCTGCTGTAGATTCCGTAGTCAATGATCTTGTCCTTTTGTTGCTGAGAGGATAAAAGAAGTATATTTGTAATTTTGTTTTCTTAGTTTACCTCACATTCCAGGGACAGCTTTCTTCTGCAAATAAACACAGAGCTGAAAGATTCCTAGGCTTTCTGGACACAGAGAGACAATCTGGGAGCAGTGAGTTTTTTCGAGGTCTTTTTTCTAGAATGCTGTAGACCTCTTGCATTCCCTCACTTCACCGATATCCTTCTCGGTGGAATATTTTTCCAACTGTTTTAATTCAATTCATGTCATTATTCTATCCAAATAACTCACAACCGTCAAACACTTCTTAAAAGTACTTTATAACACATCTTCTGAAGGCCAATCAAGAAACGATGACACTACTTGCAGTTCTAAAAAACATATCGCATCAGTTGATTTTACCTATTACTACTTCAGTTTCTCATTTAGTATACTTGTAAATGTCACCACAAGTGTTTTTTTCTAGATATAACTGTCATTTCGCACAAATATCCGTTCTAGTCATTCGCAAATTACCTGATTTGTGGTAAATTCCAAATGCAAAGATTTCATTTGCGGAGCGATATCGTGAGCCAGGCAAGATACGATCAAACCGTCATTACACTGTTACTGGTATTTCCTTTTGTACGCAAAGTTTCGAAACTTGTTCATTCAGTTTGGTTATATATATCAGGGCCGTAGCCAGAAACAAATTATGACTGAGGCAGTGTCCAAGAAATGAGTTGTGACTGAGGCAATGTCCATGGTTTAATTCTCTTCCTGGGAATTTAGAGTGTTTTTGATGACTATAAACAACAAAACGAAAAAAAATGACTGAGGCAAGTGCCTCGGTTTGCCTGTTACTAGCTACGGCCCTGTATATGTAAATGAAGTGATTTGAAGAAATTCAGATATGAGTACGAATAGGAGACTAAAAACCACTAGGATTTTAAAACCGAATGCAAATATTCTCGTTATCACGTTTCAGACCAGTCTTGTACTAACAGTCTCCTATTCAGCTGGTAAGAAACATGAAGAGTGGGGATTTGGGAACGTAACCTGAAATTATACCGGAGAGCGTACTTGGGCACACTGCACTCGTGGTATTATCTTAAAGTCCTTTATATTTGCTTCGCATGATGTTTGAAAGGTTAGAACTCTCTTGATAACCGAACATGCTTTTAAAATAAAATTAGGGGCTTAAGATCGTCAGAGGTAAACCATTTGAAGTGTAATCCCCACACAAATGTTTATTCGAATAGAGTAAATATTGAGTTATGATAATGCTCTGAATTATCTCTGGTACAAACAAATCACGTTCATGATTCATTCACTCAAATAATTGTGTTATAGGCGTTTGTGGAACAACAACAAGGAATGACGCACGACCCTATAACCTGTCAATCAAATTGCGCGCGCTTGAAATCCATTTCGCGAAATCCATTTTGCGTTTTAAATACTCGGTATTGATAAAATATGCTTAACCTCCTGGCCACGGATTTTTAAACTGAGTCTCGACGCTGTCGAACAAGACGGTTCGTAATACTTGCCTGTCGTTTCTCTTTAAGCCAGTCTTCTACATAATCACCCAGCGAATATTCAATGCGGGAATATTTTCGTTGTATTTTCCAGCTTGGCAATGTGTTTCTATTTACTCCAGTGTCTTTTCTCGGCATCTCGATTCTGTCCCTGTCATGTGTGTTTTCAAGGTAGCTATTTGGCCAAAATATGCAAATTATCAATGAAGCAGTGTACGTTTTCAATTAGAGTTGTCTTTAGGTTTGTGACGTCAAAGTCTGGGGCAGTGTCCACACTACGCCGGAGAAAGTTGAAAACGCAGCTTTATTTCTACGGTTAGGCCTACCGTCCACACTAATCCGTCACGAAAACGGAGCTGAAACTGAAAAATTTGAAAACGCAACTTTATTTCTACGGTTAGGCCTACCGTCCACACTAATCCGTCACGAAAACGGAGCTGAAACTGAAAAATTTGAAAACGCAACTTTATTTCTACGGTTAGGCCTACCGTCCACACTAATCCGTCACGAAAACGAAGCTTTTCAGAATGTTCTTCAAACCGGAGGAATTTGAAAATGCCGGCTTTGCGTTTTAGTGTGGACAGAAAACATTTTGAAAACGGAGCTTTTCCAAAACGATGGCGTGACGATAATCATTTGATTTTCCTGCCCGAGTTCTTCTCAAACACAAATCCAAAATGACCGGGGATTGTTGCGTTTTCAAATTTTTCCGGCGTTGCGTGGACGGAAAACATTTGATGCGATTTCAGAGTGGAAACGCCGTTTTCAATTTTACATGCGAACGCGATTTGTGTTTTTGGTCTTCGTTGTTCGAAGCACGGGAAAGGTCGTTGTTTACTCTAGCGACATAACGACATTACGACGTATGTAATGACATAACGACATAATCACTGATGTCGGTAATGTGAACATCGACAAAAAAACACAAGGAAAGATCAGTTATGTTGCTCATGCTGTTATGTTGCCAGTGGCGAATCCAGACCTAGAGCGAAGGGGTGGGTAGGGGGGTGGGGGGTTGTTTTGCTTGCCCTGCCGGCTTTTCTTTCTTCTGTGATTTCCTCTATTTTTACCGAAAATAAGGGGGAGAGGGCGGGCCCCTCCCTTAGATCCGCCACTGGACTTGCTATTATGTCGTTATGTCAGGATGTTCAAACTGCAATCAGAACAACATAACGTCCTTCTTATGTCGTTATGTTTATGTCGTTTTGTCGCTAGTGTGAACTGGGCTAAATGCTATGCACTGTTTAAAATAAAACATCCATCCACTGAATAGAGTGGTTGGTTTAGTTATTATTTAACCACTGGGCTGTGATGTAGCCGGTGGATAGTGTTATCCACCCTTTGAACAAACCGGAGTTGAATTTTCTTTAAAAAAAAACACTACATAAACATTGTGATTTCTTTGTTTAATTAAAAATCATTGTCTTTTTATACAAAAACTATTATTGATTCTGTACATCGTTAAAATTGTATATTCTAATAGCTATTTCGTCGAAAAAGAACACACGATCTTACTGACTATCTCTAAATTGATTTTTTTTTTGTAAGACTCCAGAATATTTATACGATTCTTTATCAGCAGTATGGCAACGCTCCATTTAAGGAGTACTGTTAGGAACTCTATGAAATTTTCTTAATATCTCGCAAAGGAATCTTTACTTTCCTGGTATTGATGTCATTGCTTCAAGTTCTGATGATTTTTATGGGAAAGTTCTCTGTAATAAGGTGATCATCTTGAAGAACTATCACCACGTTCACCTCGAACTCTGAAAGACAAATATGAAATAAAAAAATATAGACATATGTTACCAAAGTGCTCTGAACATTTCCAATGTGTTTACTTTGAAAACTCGTGTAGCGCTTATTAACCAATCAGAAAGGAGATGCGGTCTTCTTGGCCAATCAGGTCTGGCTGACGTGATTTTTCCCGCGCTCGGCAACAGCTGCTTATGTTTTCTCCTGTTGATTGGCTTATTGTAGTTTTGGCGGCAAATAATGGCTTCCTAACTTCCAACAATACAACAATTCTTCGCCCGGTAAATGTAGTTTTGACCTTTTTTCTTCCAATTTAGCATATTTTATACAAGCACATGAGTTAACTTGCTTAGATCGCGCAAGAATAACAACAGATCAATTGGAACGGAGCGACACGCGCGGCGAAGGAGAGGCTGTGCCCTCGCGTGTTCTCGCTCTCGCGCACCGCTCCGTACCGTTCCTCCTGTCTGTCCCTGTATTACTACTCGCACGGCCGCCACGCAGGCTATAAGTTCTACCACTAACCTATTTTGAAGTTGGCAGTAGCCAAGGTGGGACAAGTGAAAAGACGAGGAAAAATCATGTAAATTGGAATCCTTAAACCTCGGCAAACATCTCCTTCGGCAATCTGAAATAACGTTAAAACAAGATTAATAGATTGCACAGTGAGATAAGGCAGCATTCTCCTGGCGGAGAGGGGACCTCCCATATAAAAAGGCCGGGGGTGCTCATCATACCTTTTAGGGATTAAAAACGCGGTTTAGGTATCTCTTAGGGTGTTCAGCCTCAAAAGGTCCACACCAGGAGCCTTTGCGGTATCTTTTAGGGTAATGAGCCGGGAAAATATGACACAAATATTTGACAGGAGCTAATAGGCTGATTTAGCAAGAGAACGGGAACGTCACTTGACGACGGCGCGCGCAGTACAAATACCCAAATATGGTCAAATAAGAACAGAATCCAGGTTATTCCGCGCGCCCTGCAGTCGTCATCTGACCATATTTGGGTATTTGTACTGCGCGCGCCGTCGTCAAGTGACGTTCCCGTTCTCTTGCTAAATCAGCCTAATGTGTTGTTTAAGAATTGATACTTCTCAGGGGTGAAAAACATGTCAAGCCAAGTCCCACAAAACAGGACCTTGGTATTTTCAAAATTTCCAACGAGCACCCCCACTCCCCGGGAGTACTCTGGCCATTTTCACGCGCTTTCTGATGAGTTCAAACAATCGGTGCGACACATTTAGGAAACAATGCAAATGAGTACATTGTCTAAATGTAGAGAACTGGCTGGATAAACATACAAACTACACGGTGAGGAGAAACAGTTAACAAGCTTACCTGAATATTCTGAATCTCGGTAGCTGTATAAAAATAATAGAAAAGAAACATACAGCTGTATTTTGGTGATTTTATTGAATTGCATTGCTCAAACTTGCTGTGCACGATTTCTACATCATTAGCATGCTCACGAGTATGTGCACGTACACAACATTATGAGATTTCCTTCAAGCTAAGCTCGACAGAGAAATAGTCGTTTTCTCCTAAACAAGCACGATGACTTAACTTTTAAATGCAAAAATTTGCATTTTTGTAATATGCACAGCACAATTATGAAGCAGACCTTCTTTTTCAATGGAATCACTCTCGGTAAAATGTCAGACACCACTTCACTCTGACATGATGTGGTCTTATGAGGGCACGCTGTAATTGCAGTAACCGAGTTCTCTGAAAGCTTACTTAAGAAATGGAAGATTTTCTATTTCTATTTGCCTTACTTTTCCCTACAAGAAAACAATTTTTACTAACAATAATGAGGATCATCAAATGAAGAGGCCGAGCAGCTAGAACAGTTTCTTCAATATGAAAGATGCTCACCATCTTTTGAATAGCCCTCTGCACAACCTGAACACAACAAAGAAACAAAAAAAGATCATGGAATCACCATAACATCTATAAATTCGTCTATAAATTCAACACTTCAAAGGGCCAGCCACTGGCCAAATTGACTGCTGAAAGAATGATTTTGACTGCCTGGTTTGACCCTCTAGAGGGAAGTCTTTGTTGTAATTATTCTGTGATAGACAGTGAGTAGCGTAGCAGTGTGCGCTTGTTAACAAAATGACGGCCGCTTCTTGGCAT
>NC_138151.1:17778824-17833824 GCF_964199315.1 Orbicella franksi
GGAATCTCAAAAGGAAGTTCGGTCTTGCCATTTGGCGTAAACATTGCAGTCATTTAAATCTACCTCAACTCATCACTCAAACATTTACAACTTTATGAAAGCAAGTGTTTCATAGATGTAAACTAGATAATTAAAATCCAGGAGATGATGAATGTTTCATGTAAAGGATATTGCTCAAAATCTAAAAAAATCTAAAATAGGGCTAACTAAAAAAGAGCTAGAGGATCACAAGACATCATTATATAAACTTCTTACACATCCAAAATCTCCCCAAAATTAAAGTGCCAAAAGTGAGCCACAATCTGTAGGACACTATATATAATGTTACTTTTCTAACTTTTAATCAGGCTTATGTTTTTGTGAGGTGCAGAAAACTTAACATGATTACAATTTTAAAAGTAAAGCAATGCTCCTAATTTAAACCTTTGAAAAGTTAATACTGTGATATCCTTCTCAAAGGCATCAGACTATCTAACAGATGGTCAAGACAATCATAACATTAATAAACTATGATGACCAACAAGGAAACATTGAATGGTATAATTTGCCAGGTTTTGCAATCTCCAGGGAGTAGTTGACAAGCTGTATTGGCTTGAGTGAGTTGTAAAATGCTTCAAATACTCCAACACTCTTGGCGCTCAGCTGAAGGTTCACTACTCCCTCCATAGAGAGAGTGATGCCATTGTGAGGTAGCTCTCCACGACTTTGAACTACTATAACACCCTTAACGATATCCTGGAAAATCAAAACAAAATTGAAACTCTACTAAATATATGTTTTTCATTTCTATAAGTCTGCTCCATAGTGATCTACATCATATTTCTCTTTACGAGGTTAGTACATTGTCAGGATTATTTACTATCTAATAACAGCAATTGCAGATTATTAACAAATTACGTTTACCACAATTTAACACTGGTCTGAACTAGCAAACTAATTATAAGGCAGGCCTGAAACGATTGATTTAAGGGTCATAAATAGGGTATCAAATTTTTTGTCAGGTCATAAATTGGGTAGGGAAAATTGCAGATTTTGGTCATAAATAGGGTAAGGGTTTTGGCAAGCGGGCTGTACACCCCCACCAAATTTTGCTGGGAGTACCCACTCCGGGCCAACAACCCAATGTGAGTTTGCACGCAAGTCAAACCTGCCAAAACACTAAATTCGAATCAAAGTGTTCACGCTTTTTGGAATCGCAAAGTAAGTAAGCTTGAGCTTATAAACATAAAATGTTCATACTCTGCACGCAGACCGCAAGAGGTCATAATTGTTGAGAGGTACCACTTTCACCCGTCCTCTTTCATCCCTTGCAGTACCATAAGCATGAATGAATTAACACGGAGTTAGCCGGAGTATTTTGACACAAAACTGATGTTTAGCCAAGACTTCAATGTTGAACACAAAAACCAACAAAAACAAAACAGAACGAGACATAGACTAGTCTCTAATAGTCGCTACATACACAAAGCAATCACATAACCAGGCCTGTGGAAAACCAAGCCCTTTCACTACGTGCACGAATTCAGTGAAAGAGTCTGGAAGAAATCACTTACTCCTTCAAAATAAATCTTGTTCACCCTTTTCAGGCGGATCTCCAATGTCGCCATCTTAAAAGTTGAGCCCGCAAGAAGACCAATCCAGCGAACAACCACCTGAGTTTGAAAGCGAGGTTGGCGCATGTTGGAGCATGTGCAGTGCTGTTTGGCGGGAATCGTTCCACAGGTTATGCCGCAAAAATATGTCCAATCATCAGGAAATTGTAATCTCCAAACCCATGAAACCGTAAGAACATTTCTTTGCCGATTTCTTCGATCGCTTCGTGGTTGATTGTTCGATTTTATCATCTGTTTGTTAGGAAAGGAAGGACGGAGCTAGGCGATGTCACTCCACATAACATCAAGCAGCTGAAGAAATTGAATTCTGTTGTCTTCCCGGTGAGCTACAACGATAAGGTAAGGAGGTAACTTGTCAGTCTGCTTTTTCAAGCAGAGGAAGACTAGTTTTCTTTTTGCGAGCAATTTCCTCCTTACTTTCTTCAATGGATTATGATCAAAATGCAATTTAAAAGACAAGATGGTCGTATGCATGCGAGCCTGCGATCATATTTGAAAATAATTTTAAAAAGTTGACTATGGCCATTAGGATTTTATAGCGTCTAAAAGGTTAGAGTAGAGGATGAATTTGATGGTATAAACAACTGATTTTTATCCTTCCAGTGATCCCGTGATCATCGACGAGCTGTGATCAATATAGAGTAATGTATTACATTCTTTCAGTCGAGGAAGTGCATTTGTACAGTACATTTATAAAGTTTGATTTACCCTTTCATATTTGGGTGTGGAATGGAGAAATATGTTTTCCACTGCATAATAATTGTTTCGTTTCGGTGATGTTATGTATGCTGTAATCTGTTGCAAAAACGCTTTAGCATGTAAATTTTATGTACAGGTGTAAATAGAGTAAAAGATTTTTCTAGTATTGTATTTTTGGGGGGTTTACCGTTAGAAAACAAAATTGTAAAGTCATAAATACTATCTTTGTTGAACGGACCCAAGACAGTCCTGTTGAAATAAATACAAAAATAGGAAGGTCACTTCCTCCTCTCACACTAGATAAGCTTCTCTTCTTTACACACTATGAAAGTGTATTTGAATATGAAAACTGGATTCCTTGGGAAGTGACCAGGCTGTGCAAAAGTTCTTTGAAAATTGTTGTTTTCATTAATGGTTCCTCAAAAAGTATTTAATTATTTCATTGGCATTATCTTATTGCATTTTTGTGTGTCAGAATAATGCCAATTTTTTAGAAATCTGTCCTTGCAAAATTAAGTCCATGAATATGTCGCTGTTTCAGCCAGAAAATTTTATTTGAGGGCCAAAGTGGTCCCCGAAGACCTTTTTTTAGGCCAAATTGGCCCTTTTTTTTGTTTTCTTGGGGCCATCACTGATTGCAACCCGGGATTCCCGCAATGGCACAGTCTGGCAGAAACACTGATAGCTCATCCAAAAAAGTTACAAATAGTGGAGGTAAAAGGTGTAGATATTTGGGTTGGCAAGTGCAGGAGACAGCAACAATAGCATATTTTCTGCAAGCCTGAGATTTGTTAGCCTTGCAGAAATTGAGTCTAAGAAGGTATCACAAAAAAATGGATTAAAAGTCTGCCAGATGCACGTTTGTCACTAATCCTGATACTCTATTATACAAGCTAACCCATGCTTAAGTCTTACGTAGAATGTTTTGTTGTTTCACAGTTTTACAAGGATGTGCTTGAAGTTGGAGAACTAGCTAAACTAGGTAATTTGATGTTGTGTCTGCAAGACTGCAAACCCACCTGTTAGTTAAATGTGCTTTCTCTAAGGGCAGGTCGTTAAGAGTATCTTACTTCAAATCCTTGTGACACCATACTAAAACTGATAAACATATAATTTCCCATCATTATTAAGTAAACGTTTCATCATATTTTAGTATAAATTATAACCTAAGCTTAGGGCTATAAGTCCCTCTCAATTTTTCAACTATCATGATAGAGATATCCAAACCATACTGTAGTTGTAGTCAGGCATGATAAAAATATTAAAATGTTTGTTGTCACTGACTAAAAAAGGGTTGATCTGGATGTTTCAGTTTAAGTACTGTAACCTTCAGCATAAAAAATTATGCCTTAAAAATGGCATCAAGATGTAAATGAGGCCTTTAAAAATACCGTCAGTCCCACTAGGGATTGGCTAAAATAGTGTACATGACTGGAATCTTGATGTGCTCATTAATAGAATTCTGGTCATGCATCAAATGCCACACTTTTAGAAACAATCTTCGGGACCACTGCGAACAGTGGTCCACTTTCTGTACATCATCAAGATCAATCGTGACTGTTTTGTGCACAGTGTTGTGCCAACAAAGATTTCTTAGGGAAGGTATGTTTTTTATTGCAGGGGGGGGGGGGGGGGATCGGGGTATTTTAGAAATTTTTTGCGAAAAAAGTCGTGGCTCTCCCACTTCCCAGAATGGATTAATGCATGACCCTTCACAAATACCCACACAGAAACATCTGACCCTCCCCCCACTTCCTCCAAGACAAAAATAACCGGAAGTGAAAATAACTAACCAGAAGTGTTACTCACATAACTGGGTCTGTGCACAAAGCAGTTAATTGCATGGTATGTGATAAAAATGCGCAAGGAGAAGAAGAAAGAGGAGACTGAAAGGGAGCAAATAGAATGGCTGAACCCGGAGTACAATGACATTGACTGGGTTGGACTGTACAACTCCGATAAGCTGTCATCCTTGAGGGTGGACAAGCTTTCCTTGTACTTTTCCCATCACAAGATCACCTTCAAAGGGAAGAAAGCTGAAAAGGTCGCAATGATCAAAGCACACATTGGCAGCTTGCTGTATGATTCAATGGAGTGTCAACAACCTCGGCAGCCCCCCGCTAAGAAATGTGCAGCAACAAGTGACCTCATCAGTTTCTGAGGTTGAAACTGACCTGCAAAGTGATGTAATAGATCAAGTTGTCGGTTCAAGCCCGAGTAGCTTAAGTAATGAATCATAACCGGAGACTGATTTTATACCAGAACCCTGTGTGGAAACATTACCGCCGTCAAAATATGGCCACCTGTAAATAATGTAGATTAATCTTGACTGGTAGCTTTGCTTGTATATTCAAGTTTTAGGTTTCTATACACTTTGCATTTTTGTCAACTAAGCGACATGGAGTAATTTTTTCCTTGCCAAAAAAAACTTTGACCCTCCCCCGGTTGCGAATAAAACAGGTTTGACCCTCCCCAATTTGTAAAAGATTTACTAATGACCCTCCCCTCCGAAGCCCCGACCCACCCCTTCCCAATAAAAACGTACCTTCCCTTATCACCTCTAACAACGGCTCTTTTGCTCTTGTTTTTAAAGTGCGCGAAGTTTATCCAATGTACACTTTTTCGCAATCTTTGCCTTTAATTTTGTAAACAACTCCGGTGGATAGATCTTCGCTGAATTTGGTTTTTTCTGGCTTTTGGGCCACATATTTGACATGAAACGGATTCAAAGTTTTTGTGATATTTAATTATATCCAAACCAATTACTACTTGAGTAAAATTAAGATTAGCAGACCAACTATGGTCTAAATACTATATGTCGAAATTCACTCAGCTGTCTCCTTTTTTTTGTTGTACCTTTCACTACAACACATATCCATGTTATAGATGATTCCGTTACATAGTGATCTTACACAGTATTTTTTCTTTCTACTAGCTTATTACAATGACATTGTAGTTGGTGCAGTTTGCTGTCGAATTGACCAGACAGAAGATGCAAGAAGACTTTACATAATGACATTAGGATGTTTAGCCCCATATAGAAGACTTGGTATTGGTAGGTTGATAGAAAAACATTTGTATTTGTTATTTGCCAATATTTTGAGAGAAGCATGTCACTGTACACCCCATGTATGCTCAGTTCAAAGGCTTGATTTCAGATAATTAACAAATATTGGACGAGGTTGGGCAAAATATCGTGATTTGTCAGTGGTGAGCAGATCAATTATTTGCTGATGCCTTAAGGCCAAGGCAAATCATTGATCTGTGAGACACTGACAAATAGCGATTTTTTGCATTAACTGAGGTCAATAATGTTTTATCATTCGATCACCAAATTTGTTTGCTTATTTTAATCACTCTCTGAGAGCTCAGGGGAGAAATCCCCCATGTTTCACCAGAGATCATGGTTACATTACGCATGAGCAGAATATTTGCAGCAAAACACATTTAGACCGTACTACACATGAGCAGACCATTATTTGTAGGCAGTTATTTGCAGGACATGTGGTTGGCTCTCGGCCAATTGAAAGGAAGAAAAAATGCATCGAATGATAACAGAAATGGTAATTAAATATAATAAGTAGCAATGTTTATTGAACTTGAAAAATATGTGCAGAAGACTGAGAGTTTGTCATTATCTCTCAAGTGTTCTTTAAATGTTGAGCTGTATTTTGTTTAACACAACAGCCTTTTGCTCGCAGGTAAATAACTTACTGCTATAACCACTAAAATGTGGCACACTGATAATATATTATAATAAAATTGTGTCATGTTTCAACATTTTTTTCCTACTCTAGGAACTGTCATGCTTGAACATGTATTGAAATGCTGTGAAAAAGATGGCAACATTGACAATGTCTATTTGTAAGTATAAGATTTTCAAAACTCTAAAGGGGACAGCAACAAGGTTGCTAGATAAACAAATTATGAAATAAGCCTTTTCTAGAGGGGAATTTTTTTTTTTAGTAACTGAGCTGTACATGTAATTGTTTGTTTTTGTTTTTTTGCTTATGTTCTGTATTGATCTTTTGTCTCCAGGAGCTCATTGAACAATAACAAGTTGTTTATTTTTTAACTTTTGTACTCAAAGAAATAACTTGCTATTGAAGAAGAAAGTTCTTGGGGAGAAGTCATAAGCAGAATTCTTTTTGCTTTTTAATTGCAGGCATGTCCAAGTTAGCAATCAAGGAGCTATAGGATTTTACAAGGGATTCGGATTTGAAATAATAGAAACCAAAAAACAATACTACAAGCACATTGAACCGGCTGATGCCCACGTCTTACAGAAAACACTGAGGAGCAAGAAGACCGATATATGTGTATAAACATGGGATCTACGTTCCATGAACAGAACATTTGAACATTTGAACCAGGAGCCGGATCTACAGAATAGCAAAATCTTAGGCCCAGACCTACGTGAGGGCTGCCCCAGAGAGTGGGTCATGAGGTCTTCAATTGAATGGTTCGTGTGTAGTTAATGTAGTTGACGGCGGCAAAATTTATGATAAGAAAAGTAACTAGTTTATTGCATTTTTTAAATCAGGCAAGCTTTCAATAGGCAGCAACAATGACAACAAAAACAGCAACTGATCTCATTACTTTTTGTATTTGTTTTTTGTACTATGGTTCTTCAATGATACAACAAAAAAATGTACACAGTCAGACCTGCCGAATCCCGTGTAGTTTGACGGCTTTTTCCCGTTTTATAGATTAGAATTTTGAGGTCAAAATATTGTAGCAATTGAAAATATAGTGAATTAAAGTGAATTGTGAGAAAGAAAACACAATTGCAGCATATTAGAAACTGGAGGAAGGCTCAGAACTGCAACTAGAGTAATTACATAGTGGTATTTTGAAGTAACAATTTTAAAAATTTCTTGTTCTTTCAACCTCATTCTGTTTTTGCACAAATAACACAAAGGCAGAAGGTCTAAACTTAAGGCTGGTTTTCACTAGCGACGGAGTCGGAGTCGTAGTCGGAGTCGTAGTCGGAGTCCAAGTCGTAAGAGCTCTCATAACCTGGTGAAAATCGAAAATCAGAGTCGTAAGCGGAGTCATAAGCTCGACGAAATTGGAGTCGGAAGAATCAACGTTTCCATTTCTTCCAATTCCGTTTACAACCCCGTCGTTTATGATCCAGTAAAAACTAATAATGTGAAATGTCGGAGTCGGAAGCAAAAGCAGAAGAACTAACCAATCACAAGGCCCGGAATCGAACATTGTGATTAGTTTATTCTTTCGCTTCTGCTTCCGACTCCGACAATCTAGTTTTCACTGGATCGTAAGCGACGGAGTCACAAGCGGATGCAGTGTTCTGCTTCCGACTCCATCAGTTTGATTTTCACTGGATCGAATCACTCTACACTTCTGATTATTACTCCGACTACGACTCCATCGCTAGTGAAAACCAGCCTTTAAAGAGAGTAACTTACAGTATGGTATAGATCTCTGCTGTCATTGTGACCCCTGGGGGCACTCCCTTGTGAAAAGGTTGGGGATGCGCATTGGAAAATTTGAAATTAAACCCCTACAGGAGACCAGTCTGAGCATGGCTCGCGCTTAATTTAATCCCCAAAATGTATCCCTTATAATAGACATGAAAGTGGGTTTTTTTTAAAATTATTTCTTCGAGAGCAACCGTAAAAGATACCTGGACAACTGAAAATAGTGGCGTTTTGTTCAGAACACTCTCAGTGAGACCAACATGTGTGATTTACACCCCTAAGCAGGATGACGAGCATCCCGTGCCTTTTCATTCACATGGGATCCCTCCCCAGGGATTACTTTAGAACTCCTGTATTAAAAATTGGAGTGCTTTTGGATGAAAGATCAAATTTGGATTATCTCATAATTATTGGAGACCTTTCTTGTAGTCTTCTTTTCACTGATTGTAAAAGCAATAAACTTTTAATCAAAATTATATTGACTTGTAGCCTGACATTTCTAGCAAGCATGATTTGAGGCTGAAAATTTCAGCCTTAACTGTCGCCTAGCCTGAAACTTTTTCCATGCAGATCCTTGTAATCGCCAACTTCATTTCAAGAGGATTTACCACACCACGCCGGAGGAATTTGAAACGCAGCTTCCTTTCTTCGGTTAGGCCTTCTGTCCACACTAAGCCGTCCCGAAAACGCCGGCTTTGCGTTTTAGTGTGGAGAGAAAACATTTTGAAAACGAAGCTTTTTGAAAACGATGAGGTTACGACAATCATGTGATTTCCCTGACCGAGCGTTACTCAAACACCAAATGACCGCTGATTGTTGGGTTTTCAAATTTTTCTAACGTAGTATGGACGAAAACATTTGATGCGTTTTCAGAGTGAAACCTCCGTTTTCAAATTCCTTAGGCGTAGTGTGGACGCGGCCTTAGAAGCTGGGCTGGTCACTCAAGTTCTCCTAAAGAGCCTAAATTTAAGCCTAGGCAGGTCGTTGCCAGGCCATGCCAACGATAGCAACGGTGGAAAGACTTCCTTTGATGCCCCAAGAAATCGAACCTTGATCACATTTGCCACTAGTGTGCGATTTTTCAATTCTCATTTCCACGAACAGATTAGGTCTAACAGCTTTTTCGAGCTGTGTCATCTATTACGTGGCTTAAAAGACGGAAGGGTACAAGTTAAATAAAAAGCTGGTTTTCAGTATCGCACAAGCGTCTCTCCCTTAAGAACTGGAAGCGCTGTTCCCATCGTCCCCCACGCGCATCCTCACTCTCGTTTCTACCTCCCCCTCGCCAAGGGAGCCTTTGCGGAGAAGAGAGAAGCAACATGAGAGACCTACATGAGAACAAGGTTGGGTTATGCACACAGTTAGATGCCGAGAATACGCGATTTGCATGATGGTGTCCTTTGACTACAACTACCAGAATCTTTGAATTTTTTTGCTTCTTCTGCTAATCTGGGTATTAAATTGTTATTTAAATCCCACTGCGACTTCAAAATTTAAACAACGAAAGGAATTCTGGTGGTTGTGGTCAAATGACGACAACGTGCAAATCTACTTTTAGCGCCTTTTGTTTGAAAAATTTCCTAACAAAAAGTCCTCACTTCGTCTGCTGCTTATACTTGTGCGCTGGTGAAAAACCAGCCTTACCTTCCCCACTCCACCCAGGTAACGCTGCACTTGCGCTTTTTCGCGCTTTGCTACTGAAATGCAGTTGTTTTCAATAAAAATACAACAAATTTCGATTTTGGGACGTTTGCGGCATTAAATAGGCTTATTACGGTTACCAAGGCTCTTGGTCTTCTTATGCAACCTCTACATTACAGACTCCTCTGTAATACGACTGGGCCGAGTCACGGGTTGGTCACATAAATGGCTCAGGGACTCTGCCGCCAGGAGTAAAGCAACCAAAAGACACGGCTAAGAAATTCAGGCTCTACATTGAGGTGTTCTCTATCGGTGATTAGTAGAATTCTACTAGTATACTAATGCAAGTGCTACAATCTGATTGGCTAAGCTACTCATATACTATCAGCCAGTAGTATAAATCTACTAGTCTTCAATCACGAATGCCGTTCTCTGATTGGCTACGCAACTCACTATCTATTCTGATGCAGATAGTGAGTGTGCTGAAAAATTCAATAAGATTTTTGAACTGGCGCGCGGAAGAAGATTTAGTGGTGAACAGTAAAGACAATAGAGTGTTTATGTCTCGGAACTATCGGTCTGATAGTTGCTCCTTGGAAATTTGATGTTCTTAAAACTAGCATATTTGCCCTCGAAGCTTCGCTTCTCGGGCAAGTATTTGTTTTAAGAACATCAAATTCCCGTGGGACAACTATCAACCGATAGTTCCTCGACAGAAACACTCTATTGTTAAATAGAAATCTCGAGCTACGGACTCATCAACTATCACCTCATACACCTCATAGAAATCGAGAGCGAATAATCTAATTGTTAAATAGGAAAGTATAGGTATTCTGAATAGCTAGGTGAATAGGTATTCTGTTTACGCTTGTTCATGCTTTATTGTATCCTGAATCTTTCACAAACATTTAACACATTTTATTGAAGCAAGTTCACAATTCTGAAGTTAAAATAGTAAACATTTGAAATCTCTCTTTTTTGTATAAATTAACAGAATTCAAACTTGCCTTACTTGTTACTTTGCACTATACAGATGATCTAAGTATATTCACAAGTGAAAAATATACTTGAAAGTTACTAATTCAATAATTTGTTTCTTCTCATTCTTATTAACAAAATTAAACCGTCACACCACTTAAATTTATTTTTCACGCAAAGCACAAGACTATACGGCAACCGAAGCCTACATAACCTGAGATGTTTTCTAGGGCTTCCATTACCACATTAAACGTCCTTCGAAGCTCCTCTTAGAAGCTTACATCTCTCTCTCCTCGTCCGCCATCTTGAGGTTAATTTGACACGTGACACAAGTATCCCAGAGAACGTACAGAAAGAGCGTCCCATACTAACGTTATCATCTTTAGTGAAAAATCATGAAGGTTTAACAAGAAGACTGGGTGAAATAATTCTCTTAATCCGTCATAAATAAATGTTACACATTAAGAAGTCGTCACGTAGCAACTTTTCTTCCATCTACACGAAGTAAACACTGATCAATGTTCGATGTTGGAGAAGCTCTTCATTTCAAGTGAGCCAAAATCAAATTGAATGGTTAGGAGTAAACAGAATAACAACCTTATCCATTCAAAACTTGTTTTAAGTGGAATTTACTTAGAAAGCCGGCATCCACAGTAAGGTGGCTGAGCATGGCAGTTGTGTTATTTCTGGAAATAAATGACGAGAGATAAACTCAGTGGATCTTAGTGAGTGCTTAAAACAGAATCACATGTCACAGTATACTAGATACAACGAACAAAGTTTGGAAACATTACTTATTGTATGCTAATACGCTAAGACATTAATTATACCGAGTTCAACAAGGGCCATTCAAATGTTCCCTTTTCCTTTTCCCTTTTCCCTTATAATTTTTCTGACACAATTCATAAGGTTCAGAGAATGCTTCTGAAATCAAAACAAACAGCCCTATTAAAAATTGAACCATAAATACGAATAAATTCAATCACTGTAATTATTAATGCTCGTCAATTAACTTAAGTATTCTATCTTTGATCTTTTGGGTTGCTTTCTTTGCATTAGGAATAATATATCTTTCTGTCTCGGTGACTTGAATGGTTTCACCATCACTCGTTCCATATTTAAAAGTGATCAAGTCAGGGTGACGTCTTTTAGACGTGATTTTTACCACCGAAGTCAAATGATGTCTGTTTTGAATGTAAGCCCAGCCGTCTCTCTTGGGGATCTCTCGTAAAACAAACATTTGAACATCCGTAAGGAGAATATAACTGCGAAAAGAAAACAACAACACAGGTTATGTAAATATACAGTAAAATTCCGGTTCTTGACTGAGACCCCTCCGTTATAAGCCCGCCCCCCTTTCCCACGTCTGCTTACAATGATTTACCAATAAGCAACAATAACGAAAACCTGCAATCTGTATTCCCGTTAGATGACAACTCCCACTTTTTCTTATTTCCTGGTCTGTTTAACTGATTGCCCAGTGTTTTCACTGATAATTGTTTCTTTCAAACAAATGCAATTAAACAACAAGGCCTTGTTTCAATATCCATTGTCTGTTGGCAACTTATTAAAACAATTCTTGCTGACAATTCAATTTTAGTTAGCAGTACATGCCGTAGTGTAGAATTATAAATACAGTGTGATAAAAACAAAAAAAACTATGTTCTCTATTTTTGCTGAAGGACCCATACTCAGGTATCTACTTAGATCTGTGAAAGGATGATGGCCTGGAGGTCAGTTTTTAACTCGTGAATTGCGATAGCAAGTTACGAGTTTACAGTGGGTGGTCAGATTATTTGCTTAGGGGCCAAACAGGGTGAAAGTAAGAGGGAAGGAGTTAGAGCGGGAGATACTCTCTCTCTCCCTCTCTTCTTTCTCTTACACCTTTACAGTTAACCTATCTAATCCCAAGAAACAACCTGTTTGAAGACTATGTCAATAAATGTGACTTTGATCAACACGCTATTATAATACAGTCGAACCTCCCGTAAGCGTTTACGTGAGGTGGTCGCTGACGAGAGCTTAGACCATATTGGGTTCAAATTTTGCCTCATTAGCATATGGTGACAGCAGAGTCTTACCCCATGTTTTAAATGTTTTATTCATGTGAAAGGTCAATTCCGAGAAAAAATTCGGTAGTATCAATTGGGAAATTTCCATCTCTTGTATTACCCAGGAATGCGATGATGTTACAACACCTTATTATCCAATTTTCGCTCTATTATCTCTCAAGTGGTCGCTTACGGGAGGTTAAAAACAAGAGAAATTTCAAACTTTTCGCTCTAAAAGTGTTCGCGGTCGTTCACGAGAGGTGGTGGCTTACAAGAGGTTCCAAATATAGTGATTTGACTTGGAAACGTTTGTATTTTGGAAAACTGGTCGCTGAGGAGAGGTGGTCGCAACCGGAGGTTCGACTGTATTTAGTGTTCTCTGTCATTCTTAGCGAATTGTGTACAAAAATGAGAAAATGTGAAGAAACAGAAAAAATCGTAACAATTTGGTTCTGGTGTAAATTTTATACTGCATGATAAAAGGAGGTAGCGCATTTGGAATGTATGTTTGATCTTTATGCAAGACAATTTCAGCGTAACACGTGAGAGGGTTCTCTGCTCGGGAAATAACTGGAGAGAAGAGAGCAACAGTCTGCTGACAGGCTGTTTGAGGTGTCCGGTTATGGTGAAATAACAATGGAAAATTCAGTAGACGTACCTAGGAGTTAAGTATCCGTTTTGAATTATTTGGTGGCACTGAAAAGACGCTGCGACATCTTTACGATGAAGCCACGTGTCTATGTTCACTGCTTCTCTTCGCGTTTCTTCCTCTGAGCTAGCGCTGTAATTATCTGTTACAAGAAAAGAATCACAGTTTTGAGTTATAACGCAGTAAATACTGTGGGAGAGTGCCTCTGGGGCTTTAAATGAGCGTGCAGTTTCAAAATGTGAATGGAATGACGATTAAGATGCTGGTCACACTTCAGGCGATGTCCACACTACTGTACGCTGAAAAATTTGAAAATGCAACAATCACCGGTTATTTTGAATTTGTGTTTGAGAAAACTCAAGCGGGGAAATGAAATGATTTTCGTGATATCAACAATTTCGGAAAGCTCCGTTTTCAAAATGTTTTCCGACCACATTAAAATACAAAGCCAGCGTTTTCAAATTCCTGTGGTTTGAAGAGAGCTTTCGAAAAGTTCCGTTTTCGAGACAGCTTAGTGTGGACGGCCGGCCTAACCGCTGAAATGAACAACAACAGATCGGTAGTTCGTAAGTCTTCTTTAGTGACCAAGAAAACATAAACACAGACATATATTTCTAGTTTCAATAACTGACTGATTTGTCAGTATTGGGTTCTTTTCAGACGCTTTTGAGGTTCTTTTTTGGATAGGGAGGAAGAGTATTGACAGCTTAATTCATTCTTGTTAGTTGTTTCCTTGGGTAACCACCATCTGTTGTGTGATAGAGATAGAATCTCAATTTGCAAATATTATACGTCTGCAGGAACATTTCATCCACTCAGAGTCAAACCAGTTACATCAAACAGTTAGATCTATACCTCCGTCTTCATCGTCATCGTCGATACTAAACACCGGTTGAACGTTTCTATACAGCTTGCTTTGTCTGTCTTTATCACTTACATGTCTGGTAAAAAAATGCAAAAATTACAAAAAAGTGCTCACTTTACATACATTAACATAATTTACCATCTAGCCAATTCAGTTCTTTGCGCTTCAATCACGTAAAAAACACCACGATGACAACTATAATCAGTGACTTCTAAATTACCATGTACCATGCAATACCCTCACTGCGATTCGAACCCATGACCTCCATGTATCTAGGAGGTTATATATGTAGGTTCAAATCCCATCGGGGACTCGTATCTTTTTTTCCCTTTGTGGGACTACCTGCAATAATATTGTAGACATGTATGCTTACCATCTATCCCAAAACCGTGTACAGAAAATTCTGTGCAAAAGCCCCTTTATGACCGATGACTAAACAATGATAGGATTGGCATCCAGTGAGGGTGTAATGCTACACAGATATAACGAGTTAATCTGAATAACAGGTACCAAAATTGTGTCATTAACAAGCGAGACCCATGACTGGTGATATCAGTGTTTTTCTTTGTATTCTTACCTTTCTACAGGATGGTGAGAATCAGCGATATATTTTCCTATTTTCTCTCTTACGTGGGTTCCTGATTTGATGGCTGAGGAAAGCATGCTGACTAAGCCACCCTGTGGCATAAAAACACATACAGTTAATATTAAATTAATAAAAATAAAGATGAGCAAAATTTCCTGGACTGCTTACAGTGTACAAAATAATTAAGACGGATTCCGCTCGAAGTTTCGAGAAATACATGCAAAAATTACTTACTAAAAATCTACTTACAGCACGGTAACTTTTTGACTACTAATTAAAACATCTCACCATCATTCACCATCTTTATTAACTTATCACATCTCACTGTAATTCATTTCTCTAGGTGACCCCGCGATTAAATCCCCAAGCATTCTCGAGAAAGTTAAGGTCGAACCATGTAAGAATGCGTGTGTTAAATTGTGTTTTGAACTAACGCGAAACGTCCATTTTAAGTGAAATAGAAATAACTTCAAGTTCAATTTCTCTCGCAGCGTCAGCTTCAGAGCTTCAGTCTCGATAAATTCTTCTTACCTTTATTCTAAATATTACCATGCTATGAGGTTTCTTGGCAACTTTATTTTTGTCATTATTGTTGGAATGTTCTGCGGAAATCATCTTAAATTTGCTATCATGTCTGTAGTAGTATAGCGTGTTGTTTAACCCTCAGATGGTACCAAAACACTGTGGATTAAGCAGTTCTCATTAAGCACAAAAAAATAACTAAGTTGTCAGTAATAAGCTTGCTACATATACAGTCCCTTACTCTGGAATCACTTGGGCTCTGTTCCCCTCTGGATAGTTCATGATAACTCTAGAAACAATCAAGCCAAAGTTGGCATCAGTTATTTGTTACTATTATCACAGCAGTCAATATGTATGGGTTATTGACCAAGTGTGAGGTCAAGATGGCTGGATATTGGCCAATATCCAGCAATCTTGATCGAACAAGCTTGGTCAATAAATGATCTATTATATGGCTTTCGGGAAAGTTTTTCTTGCGGGACACGGCGGGTAGTCCCGAGCGGGCAAGATAGCTCCACCTTGCCAGTTCGAGTAGCCAATCACAGCGCAGGATTTGATTCATCTTGCCCGCTCACGGAGCTAGCCATATAATAAACAGTGTAACTGGTAGAACCTGGTTTCAAGACAGAGGATCAGTGTATGACGTAAACGGAAAAAATAAAAATGGAAAGCGCAATGAACTGAAGGAAAAGAAAGAGAAGGGAAGAGGGAGAAAAAATAAAAATGGAAGAAAAAAAGACGAGAAGGGAAGAAAAAGGAAAATAAAGTTTGTGCTTAATTAACTCATGCCTGTCATGCAAAAGAGGAAAAATTGACCACATGATATTTTCAACAAGTATTTACAGTAGACTGCAGTATATCATTCTCATTTAAAAGGGCCCAATAAAAAACTTCATAAGTACAATATTGTTACCTGTTTTTTTTTTTTTATTTTCCAGTTGCACTGTTACACATGCCAATTTTGTCTTCAGGAATAATATATCAAAATAACTCATAACACCTCCAAAGATCCTTTAAATTACTCTCATTACATTGTACATTTGTACTCTTTCTTTTTGCAAATGACATGTATATATTTCGTTTCTAAGTCCTGGAGACCCATGTATACGGCAACAATACTAACCTCATCTTCTGAAAACGCTTCTGGTGTGCAGACAATACAGGTATTGGGTGTGTGGTCTGCCAGTCCAGTTGATAAGTTGTCAGATAACAGTTCATGCAGGGCTGATATCAAAATGAAAAATACCAGTAAGCTCAGCATACTTCTCTCAAGTTCATTGACACTTGTGCAACTTTATACACTCTTACACAACTTGGGGATTGAGAATGTAGTTTCAAAAAATGAACAACTAGCAAAGCCTTGAACACAGCTACAATTGTTCTTTGTGATTATTCTTAAAGTAATCCGACCCTGTTGGAACAAATTGGACTCAGGACATTCCAGTGAGGCTTGACTAGTGACTAATTAACAGTTTCAGTAGCAATTTTTATGCATCCCTGCCAAACAATGACAAACAGAGGCCAAACACTTCCGTGCGTAGTGCGGGGTTCTCATTAAGCGACAGCAACCAGCTAAAAAACTGGCAACTTAGATTTCTGAACTGCCTACTTTTCATGAAAATATAATATGTGTGTAAGTTGTAAAGAGTAGTGCTGCAATGATACACCAATGCACCGGTGAATCACAATCTTTTTGGCACAATATGAATATCGATATTACAACAGGTTTTTTGGAACTTGTCGAAATTTTCTGGGGGAGCATGGCCCCAGAACACCCTAAAGGCTTGTTCCTGCGGCACTCAAAGCAGTGTCAGCCATCTACTTCATGCAACTAGCCCTCTACTTCCCAAATTGATAAGAACCCTCAGGTTGCATTAACCATGCCTAAGTTTGGAAAACAACAACATACCTTGGTAACCTCCACGTGCGATACTGACATATTTGGACTTTTTCTGAAAACAGAAAACCAATATTAAACAAGTCAAGATTTGTCCATGTACAAGTTACAAGGCACTAACATGTAAGTTGCCAAATGTAAAATCCACATGCTTTAAAAAGTACACCAAGAAACAGAAATGTGTGATGGCAGTATCAAATTTTTGGGTCTCATCGACATGTAATTGTACAATGTTGAGAACCCTTCATCATTAAATTCTATTTTTGATTGCCTTGGAAATGTTTCCTCCTCCCCCACCACCTTCCACCTAGACAAGTGGTATTTTGCAAAAGTGTCTCAAATACTTTTGTCACCCATTGTAGGTACTGAGTCCCCCTATTTTGGTGGGTCTGTCTGCTCTCTGAAATCACATGAAACCTTTACAAGTACAACTACTGTTTCAGGACACTACATTTCCTGTCACTGCAATTGTGCAGATACCTGAAGGAAGTTAGCAATGACCATGTGAACATACTGATCTTCTTCTTCACGTCCTGAGCCAATGAAACACAAATGTTCCCCACTTGCTGCAGATCCTGCTTCAATGGACTGCTGCTGTGTGGCAAACAATGCACTGGCTGCTGTGGCAAACTCTGATGGAGCTTGCAACATCTGCAAGAATGATGGAAATTACATCACTCAAAACTGTGAACTAACATGCATGCACAGCCTTAAGTTTTTCAAGAGTCACAAGTATTAATCAAGATGTTCTGCGTAAGAAATTGATTGCATATTGATTGCTGTTAAATGCTCTGGCTAGTGATTAACTAATGACTGACGAGGTGTGAGAATAGCCAGGCCTGGACCCTTGGTTTTTAGTTTTATTCCAGGAAATCTTGCTTCACTTTAAAGATGGATGTAATGACACTTCTGTAAAGTCTCAGACACAGCTTACATGCACACAACTGGGTATTTCCAACTTGCAAATATCAATGGGTATGAACTGGAAATAACTTAAATTCTGTTTTGCCCTCACCAAGTTAGCATCCAAGTGAAAAGCAGTTGGAAGATGACCACTATTGTACTGATCTGCAGGCCTGCAGTCCACTACAAAGAACCTCACACCATCCTTCTGGAAAACAAATGGGGTAAAAAACATTTAACAATAATTAAGAGTACAAGACTAAGTTTTATCGTATCACAGTTTGTCTAAATCACTAGCTAAAAGGAAAGAAAATAACATACCTTGGAAGATTGATTCACTTCAACTAGTTCTGATACAGAAACTGGTAAACACAATGCTTGAGAAATACTGTTGGAATTAATAGTTTTGATACCAAATAGCTGGTTATAGTAATCCTGTAGAGTGAAACAAATCCAGAGAAGTCTAAATAACTTGTTAAGAATGAACCTTATTAAAAGTTTCATAAGCCTTTATATACAAGGTTACACTGTGCATAAATCGATAAACATCGTAACTTTTAAAAGATTCTTTAGGCACTCTGATTGGTTAAATATATAAACAACTAGAATATGCTAATTAGTACGTATACAAGAAACAGAAGAAGGCATGTAACATTTGTACTGATGGAGAGAGAAGTTTCTGCAGAAAAATGTCTGTTATATTGAAAATCGTTGTTTTTTATCTAAACTTTAAGGTGACTTTCCTGCTGTCCAGACCTTTCACTACACATGTACAAGACATTCAAATTATTAATTTTCTAAAAACTTAGTACAACTGGGATATTATCCAAAATGCATCATTACTTTGACCGAATCTAAATCGTTTACAGTTGTGTATAAATATAGTAGTTAAATTATGACATAGTTTGGTCCCTGTTCATATCTCTACCTGCACAAGTTAGTAACACCATGAACTGGTTCTAACCTTTCTAAAGGACTGTGGTGTCCTTGACACATAATACTGAGCTAAAGAACAGAAGTCTTCAATGTCATCTTCCTCTAATTGAAGAGGAATTGAGGATATTGTTTCTGCAACAAAGTTAAGACAAAGAACAGCATTACAACACAGCACAGCCTGTTTTCATTGCACATAAAATCCATTATCCTAGAGTTTAACTAATGTGTATTTAAAAATCTTTGTACATGTACCTCAGTGGACATTTCTTTAGTTAACTTATTCTTTTAGAAAAAAAACTGTTCTATAAAGTGTACTGAAGCTCTACAATTTCCAAAATTGTAGTTCGATAGAAATGCAAAAGCCCACTGACCACAACATAGAATAAAGTTAGACTTATAAAACTGACACCCACATGGAATACTCATGGGATATATATGTATTTACTAGTAAACACTGGATCATTGGATAATGCAATTTAATGCAAGTTCATTGGCCAGGTTAGCCATTATGGTATATTGAGTAATTTTAATCCATCACATGTTTTTGATCGCACGCAATTGGTCTAAACATGTCACATGACTAAATGTGTCCCCGCTAAAACTGCACAATAAATGTTTGAAGGATAATAAACACACAAGCCTCCGTTTGACTTAAATATATGCTCGGATATTTTTTCTTGGACATTATCATTCTGTTCCTCAAAGCTCACAATTTTCCTTGAGCTCTGCTCCCAAAAAACTGTTTGCTTCTCAGAACAGATGATGTCCGCAGTCAAATATCTGTTTTCAGGTCAAATGGAGGCTATTATTTACTAATTACCATGCTCTACAAATATGGTAAGCTTACACATAATTTTCGGGGTGTTTTTATTTTTATATTGATGTCGTTGTTCCTAGCGAAAGCAAGTTAACTGTGGCGAATTGCAATTGAACCAGAGCTATTAATCAAATACAAACAACTTGTGATGGCGTTAATGAGGTAACGCTGCCTTGCCTTTGGTTATCCCATACGACTTCCGGCAATAGCGTGACAAAACAACCTCACTTATCTCTCCAGCACTACAAGCTGAATGACAGACAGCACGTGCTGGATCGGACAATCGGACAAGAGTATCGGTTCGCAAGCGATGTTCAAAGGCGATCAAAAAACAACAAGCTTGGGGGATGTTGCTGTGCAGATTTAACCGCACCACACAGGAGTGACCCTTTGTTTATTATGCAGGAATACATGACTAACCTCGTCTCCAAAGGGAGGGAGGGAGGGAAAATTAAACGATAGATTTACAATAAGTAATAGGTATGTTGCTTAGACGAACTCAAAATGGACTCGGAACAGTTGTCCAAGCTTTTATATGAAGACGTTCGTCTGCTGGTAGCCAGTAGAAAAGGCTGTACCACCAAACAGCTTACCCTAGCATGTGTAACATCTTAAACATGAAGAGTGCTTTAATGCTTTGCACCAATGCTATGGTTGGTTATAACATTCTGAAGGTAACAAAGCTACAATAAAGTTTAGCTACAATAAAGTTTACAGTTTGCTGACCTTTGGAATACAACTGCTCAATAGCTCTATAGAAAGTGATGCCGTCATGAACAGCTCATTGAGAACGTATGTCACACTCCATTAACTATATTTTACTGGTGTGACAGTAAAATCTCATTTTATTCTTTATTTTGGGTGGTTTTTAATAAAACAATTATTCCACTTGAACTTGTCTGATACGAGATGATGATAGCCAACTTAGCACCTGAACATGAGCCTCAATTGCTAGCATCTCATAATAGCCATAACCAAGGTGTACTTGTGGAATAATAATATTGTTAATTAAAATAAACAATGCACTTAAGGCTTCTGAGTGTCCATGGCACTACCCTTCCACATGTAGGTGTACACTTTTCGCTGATTTATCAAGCTTCCAAATTAAACCAGGTTTGGTAGATATTTTAATGATAGTTGTATAATTTTATCTTTATGAATGTTTCACCAGTGGCTTAAGGAAATCAGAGCACCATTCCTCACCTAATAGTTCTGTTTTGTTTTCATGTTCCATCTCAAATAGCATATCTCTGAAATTGTAATTTCAAAAGCAACAGTTACGACCATAATTATATGGCTTATTTTGTTATTTAATATTAGAAATGATGTGTTAGTGCAGTTATGGTTTTAAAAAAAACAGTTTATTGGTTGTTGTGTCAGAACTCCCAGTGGAGGGCAGGGAAAAACCCAGGTAAGATTGTCCAGGGCAAGTAAATTTTGCTCTTGGGCAATTGAAAATGGAAGTTTGGTGGTCCAGTGGGCAAGTGAAATTAGCCTAAGCAGTAGTCTAATGGTTAGTGATATCAAAAACAATTTGCAAGACAAGCAAAAACAATGAGTTGGAAGCATGGATTACTTCAAAATCCAAGCATACTTGATTATATAGACAGTACCTAGTAAATGAAACTTTGATAAGGCATAAACCTTGCATGCCAATTGGGCAAGTAAAATTTTAGAGAGGGCAACTGAAAACTGGTATGTATTGGCCCACTGGGCAACTGGATTTCAATTTTTTTTCCTACCCTGCAGTGTGGTTCCATTTATAACATGGAGGTTTTTGCCATTTTCACAGCCAGTGTACATGTACACACAAAAAAAGAAGAATGAGTTCGAAACTTTTTTTAAGCCAAGACATCATCATCTCATTTCAAGATTTCCTTTGACATTTCATCTGCCACAACTCCCAGCTATATGGTAGCCGAGTGTTGACTTGACAGGAACTGATCTCCACTCACAGTATCAAACACACCCATTACTGCCATTACTATGTCTAATGCACTTCATAAGAGAAGCCCAAGACACCTCACCTGCCATTAATGACCATTACAAGCATGAGGAAAAACACCAGAAATGGGTCAGCTTCCAGCAGGTATAAATCCCATATGGCTCTTAACACTTCTGTTTCACATGCAACCACGAAAAGACTGCGAAGCTGGAAGAAAAACAAATTTCTTTTGAGACATATATTATGTACTTACTTACAGAGCTAAGAAAGTTACCAGTAATCCAGTGTTCCATGCAACGTTTAACAGTTTATAATCAGCCAAAATTCCTCTTCACAGTAACCATTTTGGAAACAGAGGAGAATTGGAGTTAGAAATACTTCTAGCAAGATAAAAACACACACAAAAAAAACTGACCCTGCTTAGCCATGTTGCATTTCTTTGAAGTATTTCTCCTTTTTTTTTACCTATTTGATGAGTGACAGGCCTATAAATGAGCTTGAGTGTACACGTACTGATAAAGTGTTAACAAAACAAACCACGTTATCCTCTGCATAATGATTTATCTGGTGGATAACGTTATCCACCTTTCGAACAACCCAGGCAAGGTCTTTTGTGACTTACCCATCTCTGACAATACATATCAGGCCAGAGTTTTTTTGATTCCAAGAATGAGCACAGTTCAGGATCATGATACTGCAAGAGAAGTCTAAACAGGTGAAATGGTTTCCCATCTCGTACACAGTCCCTGAAAAAAATACATTCACTTATAGTTAACAAAATGTGGTCCCCAAAGTATAATATTTTCAACAGCTTTATGGCTAGTTTTCATTAGCATATAAGCATAACAGAATAAGCAGCATACATTCTCTTCATCTGGATGGTGATCAAACATGTTTGATACCATTTGGCCACTCAGTACAACATCAACATGTTTGTTTTTGTTTTGCTTGGCCTGTACAAGAAAGATTTTAGGTGATAGAATTCTCCCAGAAGTCCTCACTCAGTTAACACAAAATAACTGAAGCTTGGGACTTTCCAATAAATATGTCACAAAAGACTATAATTATTTAATGGTAAGAAGACAAAACATCACAAAGTCATGGAAAAAGTATGAAATTGTTACCTGGGAATGTATTTATAGAGCATTGCATAAAAACAATTATAGACATCATTCATAGGCAGTTCCAACATCATAAAAGGTGCAAGCACTTCTGTTAGACCACTTGCAGAGTTATATTTCTCATTACGAGACTTGCAGTAGAAAGTAACGATGCCTTCCATATCTCTTGCCACCTCCTCTGCTTCATCTTCTGGTAGTCGCAGTTTAGCTGAAAAAAAAAATGTTCCAAGTATTTAATGATGCCACATATATGCACAATGCCTCATTTATCAAAGGGTGCATTTCTTTGGGGTCAATCCAGTCAGGATCAAGTGTCAAAGATCATTCAGATCATGGTGCATCAATTCAAAGGAACCAATGAATCCTTGTCTAGAGGTATAGAGTATCTAGATTCATCAGTTCTTTTGATGCAACAAGATTCAAGTGATCTTGGATCAATGATCCTGATCTGGATCATCCCAATGGAACACACTTCTGGCCTAGGTACTGTTCAATCTGAGCCATGGCAGTCTGCAGGGAAAATATTGCTACTAAAATCATGACAGAGCTTGTTCCAGCATGTCTTTAAGCTGAGATATCTAGTAAGTGCTTAAGGTGGCCAAACACTGTCAGTTTTTGTGCATGCCCTTGCTAAATAAATGTAATTTACCCTGCACACAAGGATTGCAAAAAAAGAAACATGGCATCAATACAGCGATAATTTTATTTGCTCAATAACTGCGCTATATGTACCATTTTTCTTCACAATTGAACACAGTGTATTGATGGTGTTAGTCTTTTATTACAAAGGTATGTTAGAAAAGATAACGATGCAAAGAACCCAGCAATTCTCAGTTTTTTCTTTGTTACCAAAAGAACCCAGTTAAATGCAGCACATGAGCAATAAGTCAAAAAAGTGCGATTGAATGCAAAATACCTTTCTCGGAAATACACCTATTTCTCAAGAACCACTGAGCATTAAAATTTCACAAAATTTGACATGAGAATACTTTAGGAGAAAATTTTAACAGAGGAAATTCTACATATTCCAGTTAACCTTCAACAAGGGATAATTAAAGATCTCTCTGTTAAGTTATTATTGTGACAAGCTTGTTGCATGCAAATTATGAAAATAATCTAATGACTAGATTTTCTGCAATTAAACAAAACAGATTTTAAAGGCCTGTTTATATTTATTCATGTTGCCATGGCAACGGCACATACGTCAGCTTAACTATCAAAAAACCGAAGTTTGTGTTGTTCACTTGCTTGCTGCCATTTTTGGCGACCAAAGGATCAAGGGTTTTAGAGAAAAACGTGAATGAAACACAGGTATCAAAAACTGTGTTCAGCCACTTTAAGTTTTATTTCAACTACAGAACAAAAAACAAAATCAACATGAAAGGAGCCCTCTAAGAAACAACAATAAATAACAAAAAAAAACAAAGGAATTGTCTAGTCTGCATATCAAACTGGCTGCAGCGAAAATCGAACGAGATTCAAGTTAAGATTTAATTTTAAGCTCATGAAGTTACATTTTACCGAAGTAATTTAAATGTAAGTGCACATACAGTAACAGAAATCAAAGAAAGTTATCAGTGGCTATATATTTTAAAGGAATAAATTACGTTCCGAGGCTTTTGAACTTTTGTCATAAATTATGAATGAAGCCACGGCATTACAAAGCCAATGACTTCATGATCATGTCGAACAACACGCCTCTTGGTTTTAAAGATAGCTAATTACATATAAGATAAACAGAACAATCCCTTCAAACAACACACGACTAATAAAATTTGACGTGAAAACTGATAACAATGGCATCTAACAACAGAGATGCCTAACAGTACTAAACAAATCAATTCTCGCCTCGTCTGTAATTATCTATTCAAGCACATGATCGTAAAACTAATCGCTCCGCTACTTAAATAGAACAAATCACAGCTTTGGTGTCTAACACAGTAAAGGAAGATAGCTGTGCAAGTTGTGATTGTAAGTACTACTCACTCGCTTGTTTGCGACAGTCGTCCCTAATAGTCTCCTGTTCATTAAGATCTAACAAGCCATCCCAACTTGACAACGCATCTGGTTTGCCGACCACGTTCAGACAAACCTTAAAAAGTAAACAGATCACTTCTCAATACATTTACACCTGAGTAGTTCTGTACTTTCAGCTATACAAGATTTGATAAGTACCTTCCACACGTCCGCTCTATTTTCAGCTGGAATTTTTCGTCCCCGACATAGCTCACGCAATCTGTCGATATCCTTCTGTTTTGACAGCGCCAAAACTAAGTCCGTATGCCTGTAAGAAGTCATTTGAAGATTTTTTTCAGTTTTAAGAGATACTAAGAATACGATTCGCGATCATGATAAGGATTCAAAACCACTATAAAGAAGGTATTTTGATGACTTTACCATCCAACATCATCAATACCGCCACCTTCCGCCATTTTGGAAACGTCATCATTGCCAATAATCCCATAATCCTCTCCCCAAATATAGGATCGCAATGTGTCCAAACAAAAGTTGCCATCGAAACAATTACAAAGAGTGGTGATATGCTCTTTAAGGGCATATAAATATGGAAACGTTTACCCGTATATTGAAACCTTTCCTCCCGTCACTTTTCAATCTCTGCTCTGAATTAAACAGCTTGGTGTTCGTCTTGATCACTGGAAAACTTTACATTAGTTCAAAAAGAGCGATTGCGCGACAACTACTTTTGAAAAAAAGTGTTTTGTGGCAAGTTACTAGGGTAACAGTGAGGGTTTTCTGCTATGCAACTCATACATGTTGACTTGAGGGTAACTTATTTCGTCCCCCAAGGCTTACCTTAAAAGAGAAAAGTTGCAAATTTCATCTTGGGAAAATTCCCAAAGTAGCAAATAATGAAAGAATACCCGGATTTGAGAAGAATTTCGAGGCTTGAGTAGAGGGATGAAAACATGAAACCCTACGTAGCTCATGGTCACTGGTGTTCGCCAGGGCGCCAATTAAAGCAGCGTGCGAGGACGTGTGTGGCGGACATATCGTTATTGACTGAAGCTGTGCTTTGAATGTATGCATTTTATAGTGTAAAAAATGTATCTAATGATCTCGCTGCCTTTGAACCAGCACCCCAGTGAAATGTCCTCTCCCCATCAGGGGACGTAATTCTCAGCTCAATTATGCGATCAGCGATAAAAAGAGAAGCGTCAGGGACCCAGAGCAATACACCATAAAAAACAGTTATTCAGAGCACGAATAGAGTGAATCCCCCATATAGGCCTTATACCCAAGGTAATCCCTCTTAAGTTATTTTCAGACATAGCACCCAGTTCTTCGGCGAATGTTTACTCGCGCGTTGCCTGAATGTTTTCGAGGAAGATATGTTTTATGTCAGGTGTCGTTTCGCTTCAAAGCGAAAGAAAACCTGCGCTGAGTGAACATGTGGGGCTGTCTTCTGTGATATTTAATATCAAAGAAACAACCTCGCTATGTTTTAATACGTTTCGAAACTTCAATAGGAGTGTAAATAGAGACAGATCTTGATCTTCTCTTGACCAAGAGAAAGTTGGAAAGGTGACGGTCCAGGAATAGTCCATTCCACATGTTGTCATTTTTCGTTCTTCGTTTCTTCTCATAATGGCACTTTTTTACAACTCAAACTTGTCGATTCTAGGTTAAAATAAAACAAAATATTGAAAAATAACAACAATGACGACAAACAACAACAAAGAGATTTGAAAACAACTCTGGACTAAGAGTTTACGACATCGATAATGCATTTGTTCTTTGGTACCGAAACGATTTCAAGGATTTCCTTCAGCTCATGAAAACTTTTGAGTCGTAATAGACAAAATTCTTAATTATTGTACCTCGTAAACTGACAGCAGCCGTTAAGATAGTAGTTGCCGTGGTTTGAAAGTCCACATGGGTTTCGAAATTCGTGAGACAAGAAGAATTTCCTTACCTAAAGGTTCACTTGCGCTTGATTATAAATAATGTAAACGATCCGCTTAAACTAGCTAAGGTAAATATACAATGTGGCATTACTTTAGGCTAGTAAGCTTAAAATTTAGTAAGCCTTAATTAATACTATTTTCCCTTTCTTCTCTAAACGTTTTGTGCCGCCAATAGTTCTTATTTTTTAAGAATCTGTTGTTGTTCTTGGTCTATGTACAGGTCAGGTCAGAAGAGGAATCGAAAGCCTCTTTCGAAGTCAGTGAAGTTTGCGTGTAATGGAGTCTGCCACTCGTTGGCCTGTTTAATGATTAGCCTAAGATTTCCACTGTCGCGTAATTCTCTATGCAAGTTGATGACATGTGAAAATTTTCAACGCACGTCAAAAGGCAATTTTACGCACAAACTTTATGTTTCCCAATTTTCAGTCCCACGTTTTTTTTCGAGAAATTTACGTACGGTTACCGCACGTAGAGATCACGAGCTTCTTTTAAAAAGTTGAACACAGTTCAACTTTTTCGCGTCCATCTGCGTTTACGCAACGATTCAACCAATGGCATTCTTGGATTTTTTCACGTGACACAGTACCCGCATGTGGGCGCTATTTTGTTTTAAAAGGGCGTGAAAATGGGAAAATATTCAGACGTAAGAACCACTGGTGCACTGCACTACACTAATTAGCTCTTATTAACCGAGCAGGAGGTCTGTATGGGAGAATCTTGACCGAGGTCTGTACACACGACCGAGGTCAAGATTCTCCCATACTGACCGACTCAGCTCGGTTAATAAGATGTTTACTATATGGCAAAGAAGAAAACTTTAATTCGTTTAATGTAACTGGTTTGCTGACATTTTGCTTGCAAACGGAGATGAGCTTAACTTAAACCTGCCGAAATTTGCTCGTCCTCTTTACTTTTTTTGGTCATCAGGCTTTTTGGCACTTCCATAAATAATTAAGAAGAAAATAAAAGAAAACAGTGAACATTTTTGTATTTTAGTTTGCTACTTTTTCAACGCAAATTGAAACCGGTCTAGATGTCGGTCTATACGGGAAAATCTAGACCGCGGTCAATATCGATTTCAGCCAATCAAATTCGTGAATTCGGTGGTTCCCAGTCCTTGTGAGACACAGCCATATAATAAAGTACTGTGCTCTGTGTGCAGTGCTGCGTTTGTAGTGTAGCGTAGCGCAGTGCAGTGCAGTGCAGTGCAGTGTAGTGTAGTGTAGGGTAGGGTGGTGTGGTGTGGTGTGGTGTGGTGCAGTGTACTGTGCTGTGCTGTGCTGTGCTGTGCTGTGCTGTGCTGTGCTGTGCTGTGCTGTGCTGTGCTGTGCTGTGCTGTGCTGTGCTGTGCTGTGCTGTGCTGAACTGTAGTGCACTTTACTGTACTGTACTCTACGGCTCTACGGCTCTACCGGTCTACCGCTCTACTGCTCTACGGCTGTCTAGATAATGATCTCTACGGCTCTCCTATAACACATTTTTTACAAACGCAAATTCTGTGAAACATGCAGTCGTATTAATGTACAAACTTTGTTTCGGAAAGCAAAATAAATGGCGTTACTAGCTTACTTAACGAAAGCTAAATAGATGATCCCTTAAAAGAATTCGAAGACACTAATGTGAGTAAAAACGTGTCTCGTTTCGTAGTCTTTATCTTGTGGTTGAAACGACAACCCTTGTCATTTGAGTGGTTCCTGGCCATTTGTGAACGTCATCTGTGCATCTGGTATCGATGTCTCTATAAACTGGCAACGTTATGAAGAGTAAGAAGAAAAAGAAGACCAACCCTTACACCAAGTTAATGGAGTTCTACCGAGATCCGACTCGACCTGGTAGTTTGGGTGGTGTGACTCGTTTCCCTCGAGCTCAACACTCACCTGTCGGAAAAGTACGTTGAGGCCACAAGTGTAATAATTGGCCTCAAATGTAATAACTGGCTCCAAATGTAATAACAGTAGGCCTCAAACGTAATAACTGGCGAACAAGTAAACAATGCGTTTTATATTCGATAAACTCAGTCTACAAACATATTTTAGGTGTCGTTTGTCACTTTTGTCCTTTGTATCTAACTACAACAGTGAAAGAGTCGAGGTATGCTAATTTTCCCGACTCTACGCAAGCTTCCAGTGTATGCCCGTTGTCAAGAACCATCCATACGGTTGTGGTTCTAACTTGAGCCATGACTGGTGCTATTTTGGAGATCTTATTATTTGTTCCAAGCGTACAACAGGACCATTTCCTCTACCTTTTAGCATTATGATTTTCCGCACGCTGATAGCCATAGGGTGATCAGGGAGCTCTGGTATATATACTCTGGCCATTGATCTAAAAAATCTGTTCACACCTTTCAGGTTATCTCTCATGAAAGGGAAGGCGCATAAAGTTAGTTTGATAATTATCTCTAAAACATCATTGTTCAGAAATTGCTGATCTTGTGAATCGTCTGTGCTATGAATTCCACCAGCAATGACGTCATCTGAATCACGTGATACGCCCTGCACAACATCGTCAGTAACATCAGCAACATTAGGTCTGTCATCGTCATTTATGGCATCACCACCACCGTCCTCATTCTCCGTGAAGTCATTACAGCCACTGACACTGTTTTGAGCACCTGGGGTAAGACTGACATAATGTTCTCCGTGGTTTTCAGCGAAGTGGCCAAGATAGACGGTAGTAAGAGGAATACTGGATGAGGGGCTAAATGTGTGATCAGTCCCAACACCAAGAGAAGAGATAACATGAGCGTTGACGTTATACAGATTTGCTGCTGCATATAAAGTAAGCTGATCCCCAAACGTCTGGTTCTGCATCATGTGTAAAAGGTGATCGCTCCAAGTTTCGTATTCTGGGACCAGTTGTAATAGCGGGAATCCATCGTGATCGAGGGGATTACTTTCCAGGTATTCAACTTTCTCGTCTCTCGAAGTTTCAGGAGACCTGAAGATCCTAAGACCACTTAACTGATGTGCCAAAGCCGCAAATTGGCAAATTCCATTTCCAGGGGGATTGTACGTAATCACAAATCCTTGATCCTCTACCATTTTCTCGTAGTCTTCCTTTTCGATAGGGATAAGAAATTTAGCACGATGGTTTTCTTTTTTCTGTTTTGAAAGCCTGGCCACTCTTTGTTTGTTTTTCTCTTCTCATAAGGTTAAACTCGTTAAATCATCAACTGCCAGCCACTTCTTCTCGTTTTTTTTCCGCTTTCAGGGGACGTGTACGACACTTTATATAGGTGCCTCTTTAAATTTCTCTTTTCAATGACCGTCTCAGCAACACCACGTTTCTTTTGAAGTCGTCCTTTACCATGAAGGCGCACGTACACTTTCTCCCCGACAGCATATTTTGAGGATGGATTGGTTCTTGCATATGCCTGTTTCATTCTTCTGTCACACCTTGCTGTAGCGGTGTGGGCGTCCTTTCTCACAACTGATACGTGTTTTGTCGGCGCTTTCGATCTGCATAGCCAGGGTTAAGCTTTCTCTTATTCTTAAGCAGTTCTTTTTCCATTCCTGGGGTCGATGCCCTATTAAGCGAATTGCTTCTTCGAGCGAAGTAGACCTCAAAGGGTGTCTTGTATCGTAATACTTTTTAGGGTCTTCATTTAGAATACGCTGATAATTGCTCAGATTTTCCGTACAGTTAACGCCTTTTCTTCCCATTTTTAAAAAGTCATACTCTATTTTTGATCTAAGTGACCTGAGGCTTCTCTCAACCCTCCCTTGTGACTGTGGATGGAAGGGTGGACTGTATATATTAGCTCTATGTTCATGCGGCCGCGCGCGCATAGTCACAGCACCCTTAACTTCACTGCCCTGGTCGCTTTGAACTGCGCGCTGTGGTCCGTGCTCTAAATAAATATTTTGCAGTTCGTCAGAGATGACCTTGCTACTTTTTTCTCTGACTGCACACAGCCAGACGAACCGACTAAAAACGCCCATTACTGATAACACATACCGGTATGATTTCTTATTTTGAGACACTGTTCCACTCTTGCCCATGTCCATCCACTTGATGCCTAGTTTGAACATCTTGAGCACGAATGGGTTTGAGTGCAGCCTTGTTGAGAAATTTAGCATTTTTCCTGTAGTGAAGAGTACCAGAGTTCAGGATGTTTTGAACTTTAGCTCGGCCTTGCCCCACAAACGTATGCCGCAAGTTGCTCACTAGCTTTCTTACGCCTGATCCTTTAGTGTGGTCAAATTCCTCTGCCACAAGTTTATCGACTCCAGAGAGTCGAAGCATTCGACGTCCCCGGTAATACAGCACATCGTTCCCTTTTTCCTTTTGGACGGTTATCTCTCCTTTCGCTCTCCAGTATTCTATATACGCTGATCTTTCTGCGCTGGTTCTTTCTTTTACCGGTAGAAGAGGCTTCCCATTAGCAATCTTGATCACACAATCATAAATCTCATTTGATACTGCCGTTGGATTTCGCTTACCCCTCACTTTCCTTGCGCAACAAATGTTAAGTGACACAAACCAGTGTAAAATCAAAAAGATGAAAACACCTAGCAATTGCATCTTTTCAGGCGTTCTAACCTAATTCTCACCGATGGCCTTCAACAAGCTATTTATAAATTCCTGGACATATAGACTATTTTGAAGTTTCTGCATGCTGTCTAGACATCAAGTAACCTGAGGTTGCGGAGTTTTCTAACTTTCACATTTTTTTTTTTAATAAATCCCATAGGTTATGAGTTTTTGCCTCCATGTAAAATGTATCTATTATGAGCCCACCGTTTATGTGGATTTCTTTTTGATTGACTTATTTTCTTTAGTGAAAGTCGTTTGGAGACCGGCCAGTTTTTTTCAAACCCTTATTTGAAGCACAGATTACACGTATTAAACATTTTTCAAAAGAAAACAACACCTTCCTCTCACTGGACGAGCTCACTCACAAAGAGAACATCAATATTCCGTTTACACTGTACAATGGCCTCATCGTTGCCATTCCTACAGAATGGAAGAAAATATTGAATCAAAACATCTTACGCCAAAACGCCACTCTTGAAGACCTTCCGTCGACCCGTGTAGCCTACGCTACACTTCTAAGCAACAACGTAAGTCCACCGACATCAGAGAACAGAATTCTAAATTACGGTTTCAACAAAGAAAATATCCACAAAGTGTACTCGTTGCCTTTCTTAATAACCAAAGATTCGAAATTAATTGCCTTCCAGTTTAAAATAATCCACCACATTTTACCTACCAAATCCAGCCTTTTTTAAGCTGGTATTACTGAAAGCGACATTTGCTCCTTATGTGCCATTCAAAAACAAACAATAAACCACCTTCTGTACCACTGTACTGTATCTAAGGCTTTTTGGGATAGATTCATCAACTGGTGGTACGAGAAATTTAAACAAGTGATCATTCTGACTGAATCTAACGTCCTATACGGTTGGCATAATAACATCAAAAATAAACAGGCACTTAATATCACTCTTCTTATTGCAAAATTCCATATCTTCTCGACAAGTTCATGTGATGGCAACTTATGTTTTGAAGGCTTTCTTCTCCGCCTTCAAGACAAACTTGATATTTTAAAGAGAAGTTACACCACCCAAAGAAAGCTACATAAATTCTTGAACATCTGGAGAAAATTATTATACATTTCACTCCCCTTCGTCCTTTTCTTTTCACTCTCTCTTATTGTAACTCTTTTCTTTAAGCCAACCGCAGTAATGTTCGTAGTTGTTAGTTTTAGTGCATAATAAAACATAATGATAAGTGCCACCATAATATAAATAGTGTATGTATGCAAGTGGTGCAGGCTTATAATTGTAGTACATCTCTTTGTAAGTAATGTAAATAGCGTAGTATTGTTGTATAAGCATTACAAGTAGTGCAAACCCTGTTAACTGTGTAAAATGTGTAAATTAAAGGTGGAGGAAAAAAATAAAATTATATAAGTACCACATTACTGTAAGTGTAAGCACCGTTTATTTGTATTGTTTAGTAGGGCTACTGTTATAGTATTGTAATTAATGTACGTATAGGTTATTGTAATTTTATCATTGTAAGTAGTATTGGCTCATTTTTTGGTCTGTTTAGTGTATCTTTGTATGTTGTTACCATTCCAATAAAAGAAAGCAACTCTCCCCGTGATGGTGTTTGGTATCGATGAACAGTGGGTGGCAGATTTGATCGAAGTGATCAACATTGCCAAATCCAATCGCGGTTACAGATATCTGATGACAGTGGTCGACGTGTTTTCCAAGTACGCTTGGGTGGAACCCCTCAAGATCAAGACTGGAAAAGACGTCACGACTGCTTTCGAGAAGATTTTGAAACGAAGCCAAGGTCTACTCTACGCTAATCTACTCTACTCTACTCTGCGCTAATCTACTCTACTTTACTCCACTCCACTCTACTCTACTCCACTCTACTCTACTCTACTCCACTCTACTCTAGTCTACTCTACTCTACTCTACTCTACTCTAGTCTACTCTACTCTAGTCTAGTCTACTCTACTCTACTCTACTCTACTCTACTCTACTCTATTCTACTCTAATCTACTCTTCTCTACGCTACTCTACTCTACTCTACACTACTCTCCTCTACGCTAATCTACTCTACTCTACTCCACTCTACTCTACTCTACTCTACTCTACTCTACTCTACTCTACTCTACTCTACTCTACTCTACTCTCCTCCACTCTACTCTACTCTCCTCCACTCTACTCTACTCTACTCTACTCTACTCTTCTCTACTCTACTCTACTCTACTCTACGCTAATCTACACTACTCTGCTCTACTCTCCTCTACTCTACTCCACACTAATCTACTCTCGTCTCGTCTACGCTAATATACTCTACTCTACTCTACTCTACTCTACTCTACTCTACTCTACTCTACTCTACGCTAATCTACTCCACTCTACTGTACTCTACTCTACTCTACGCTACGCTACTCTACTCTACTCTACTCTACGCTAATCTACTCTACTGTACGCTAATCTACTCTACTCTACTGTACGCTAATCTACTCTACTCTACTCTGCGCTAATCTACTCTACTTCACTCCCCTCTACTCTACTCTACTCCACTCTACTCTACTCTACTCTACTCTACTCTACTCTACTCTACTCTACTCTTCTCTACTCTACTCTACTCTACGCTAATCTAAACTACTCTGCTCTACTCTACTCTACTCTACTCTACGCTAATCTACTCTACTCTACTCTACTCTCCGCTAATCTACTCTCCTCTACGCTAATCTACTCTACTCTACTCTACTTTAGTCTACTCTACTCTACTCTACTCTAGTCTACTCTATTCTATTCTAATCTACTCTTCTCTACCCTACTCTACTCTACGCTACTCTACTCTACTCTACTATACTCTCCTCTACTCTACTCTACTCTACTCTACTCTACTCTACTCCATTCTACTCTACTCCACTCCACTCTACTCTACTCTGCTCCACTCTACTCTAGTCTAGTCTAGTCTACTCTAGTCTATTTTATTCTAATCTACTCTTCTCTACCCTACTCTACTCTACGCTACTCTACTCTACTCCACTCTACTCTACTCTACTCTACGCTAATCTACTCTACTCTACTGTACGCTAATCTACTCTACTCTACTCTACGCTAATCTACTCTACTCTACTCTACTCTACGCTACGCTACTCTACTCTACTCTACTCTACTCTACGCTAATCTACTCTACTCTAAGCTAATCTACTCTACTGTACTCTACTCTACGCTACGCTACTCTACTCTACTCTACTCTACTCTACTCTACTCTACTCTACTCTACTCTACGCTAATCTACTCTAATCTAAGCTAATCTACTCTACTCTACGCTAATCTACTCTACTCTACGCTAATCTACTCTACTCTACTCTACTCTACGCTGATCTACTCCACTCTACTCTACTCTACGCTACGCTACTCTACTCTACTCTACTCCACTCTACGCTAGTCTACTCTACTCTACGCTAATCTACTCTACTCTACTGTACGCTAATCTACTCTACTCTACTCTACGCTAATCTACTCTACTCTACTCTACGCTAATCTACTCCACTCTACTCTACTCTACTCTACTCTACGCTAATCTACTCTACTCTACGCTAATATACTCTACTCTACTCTACTCTACGCTAATCTACCCTACTGTACTCTACTCTACGCTAATCTACTCTACTCTACTGTACGCTAATCTACTCTACTGTACGCTACTCTACTCTACTCTACTCTACGCTACTCTACGCTACTCTACTCTACTCTACTCTACTCTACTCTACTCTACGCTACTCTACTCTACTCTACTCTACACTACTATACTCTACTCTACTCTACTCTACTCTACTCTACTCTACTCTACTCTACTCTACTCTACTCTACTCTACTCTACGCTAATCTACTCTACTCTACTCCACTCTACTCTACTCTACTCTACTCTACTCTACTCTACTCTACTCTACTCTACGCTAATCTACTCTACTCTGCTCTACTCTACTCTACTCTACTATACGCTAATCTACTCTACTCTACTCTACTCTACTCTACTCTACGCTAATCTACTCTACTCTACTCTACGCTAATCTACTCTACTCTACTCTACACTACTATACTCTACTCTACTCTACTCTACTCTACTCTACGCTAATCTACTCTACTCTGCTCTACTCTACTCTACTCTACTATACGCTAATCTACTCTACTATACGCTAATATACTCTACTGTACTCTACTCTAGGCTAATCTACTCTACTCTACTCTACGCTAATCTCCTCCACTCTACTCTACTCTACTCTACACTACTCTACTCTACGCTACGCTACTCTACTCTACTCTACTCTACGCTAATCTACTCTACTCTACGCTAATCTACTCTACTCTACTGTACGCTAATCTACTCTACTCTACTCTACTCTACGCTACGCTAATCTACTCTACTCTACGCTAATGTACTCTACTCTACTCTACGCTAATCTATTCTACTCTACTCTGCGTTAATCTACTCTACTCTACTCCACTCTACTCTACTCTACTCCACTCTACTCTACTCTACTCTACTCTAGTCTACTCTACTCTACTCTACTCTATTTTATTTTAATCTACTCTTCTCTACCCTACTCTACTCTACGCTACTCTACTCTACTCTACTCTACGCTAATCTACTCTACTCTACTCCACTCTACTCTACTCTACTCTACCCTACTCTACGCTACTCTACTCTACTCTACTCTGCTCTACTGTACTCTACTCTACTCTACGCTAATCTACTCTACTCCACGCTAATATACTCTACTCTACTCTACTCTACTCTACGCTAATCTACTCTACTCTACTCTACTCTACTCTACGCTAATCTACTCCACTCTACTCTACTCTCCTCTACTCTACTCTACTCTACTCTACGCTACGCTACTCTACTCTACTCTACTCTACACTACTATACTCTGCTCTACTCTACTCTACGCTAATCTACTGTACTCTACTCTACTCTACTCTACGCTAATCTACTCTACTCTACTCTACTCTACTCTACTCTACGCTAATCTACTCCACTCTACTCTACTCTACTCTACTCTACTCTACTCTACTCTACTCTACGCTACTCTACTCTACTCTACTCTACAGTACTATACTCTACTATACTCTACTCTACGCTAATCTACTGTACTCTACTCCACTCTACTCTACTCTACTCTACGCTAATCTCCTCTACTCTACTCTGCTCTGCTCTACTCTACTCTACTCTACTCTACGCTAATCTACTCTACTCTACGCTAATATACTCTACTCCACTCTACTCTACTCTACGCTAATCTACTCCACTCTACTCTACTCTACTCTACTCTACACTACGCTACTCTACTCTACTCTACTCTACTCTACGCTACTCTACTCTACTCTACTCTACACTACGCTACTCTACTCTACTCTACTCTACTCTACGCTACTCTACTCTACTCTACTCCACTCTACTCTACTCTACGCTACGCTAATCTACTCTACTCTACTCTGCTCTACTCTACTCTACTCTACCCTACTCTACTCTACTCTACTCTACTCTACGCTAATCTACTCTACTCTACTCCACTCTACTCTACTCTACTCTACGCTAATCTACTCTACTCTACTCTGCTCTACTCTACTCTACTCTACTCTACGCTAATCTACTCTACTCTACGCTAATATACTCTACTCTACTCTACTCTACTCTACGCTAATCTACTCTACTCTACTCTACGCTAATCTACTCCACTCTACTCTACTCTACTCTACTCTACTCTACTCTACTCTACTCTACTCTACTCTACTCTACTCTACTCTACTCTACTCTACGCTACGCTACTCTACTCTACCCTACTCTACTCTACTCTACTCTACGCTAATGTACTCTACTCTACGCTAATCTACTCTACTCTACTGTACGCTAATCTACTCTACTCTACTCTACGCTAATCTATTCTACTCTACTCTGCGCTAATCTACTCTACTCTACTCCACTCTACTCTACTCTACTCTACTCCACTCTACTCTATTCTACTCTACTCTACTCTACTCTACTCTATTTTATTCTAATCTACTCTTCTCTACCCTACTCTACTCTACGCTACTCTACTCTACTCTACTCTACTCCACTATACTCTACTCTACTCTACTCTACGCTAATCTACTCTACTCTACTCTGCTCTACTCTACTCTACTCTACTCTACGCTAATCTACTCTACTCTACTCTACTCTACGCTAATCTACTCTACTCTACGCTAATATACTCTACTGTACTCTACTCTACTCTACGCTAACCTACCCTACTCTACTCTACTCTACGCTAATCTACTCTACTCTACTCTACTCTACTCTACTCTACTCTACTCTACTCTACTCTACTCTACTCTACTCTACGCTACGCTACTCTACTCTACTCTACTCTACTCTACTCTACGCTAACCTACTCTACTCTACGCTAATCTACTCTACTCTACTGTACGCTAATCTACTCTACTCTACGCTACTCTACTCTACTCTACTCTACGCTACTCTACTCTACTCTACTCTACGCTACTCTACTCTACTCTACTCTACACTACTATACTCTACTCTACTCTACTCTACTCTACTCTGCTCTACTCTACTCTACTCTACGCTAATCTACTCTACTCTACTCTGCTCTACTCTACTCTACTCTACTCTACGCTAATCTACTCTACTCTACTCTACTCTACGCTAATCTACTCTACTCTACTCTACGCTAATCTACTCCACTCTACTCTACGCTAATCTACTCTACTCTAAGCTAATCTACTCTACTCTACGCTAATCTACTCTACTCTACGCTAATCTACTCTACTCTACTCTACTCTACTCTACTCTACGCTAATCTACTCCACTCTACTCTACTCTACGCTACGCTACTCTACTCTACTCTACTCTACTCTACTCCACTCTACGCTAATCTACTCTACTCTACGCTAATCTACTCTACTCTACTGTACGCTAATCTACTCTACTCTACTCTACGCGAATCTGCTCTACTCTACTCTACGCTAATCTACTCCACTCTACTCTACTCTACTCTACGCTACGCTACTCTACTCTACTCTACGCTAATCTACTCTACTCTAAGCTAATCTACTCTACTCTACGCTAATCTACTCTACTCTACTCTACTCTACGCTACGCTAATCTACTCTACGCTACGCTAATGTACTCTACTCTACTCTACGCTAATCTATTCTACTCTACTCTGCGTTAATCTACTCTACTCTACTCCACTCTACTCTACTCTACTCCACTCTACTCTACTCTACTCTAGTCTACTCTACTCTACTCTACTTTACTCTATTTTATTTTAATCTACTCTTCTCTACCCTACTCTACTCTACGCTACTCTACTCTACTCTACTCTACTCTACTCTACGCTAATCTACTCTACTCTACTCCACTCTACTCTACTCTACCCTACTCTACGCTAATCTACTCTACTCTACTCTGCTCTACTCTACTCTACTCTACTCTACACTAATCTACTCTACTCTACGCTAATATACTCTACTCTACTCTACTCTACTCTACGCTAATCTACTCTACTCTACTCTACTCTACTCTACGCTAATCTACTCCACTCTACTCTACTCTACTCTACTCTACGCTACGCTACTCTACTCTACTCTACTCTACACTACTATACTCTACTCTACTCTACTGTACGCTAATCTACTGTACTCTACTCTACTCTACTCTACTCTACGCTAATCTACTCTACTCTACTCTACTCTACTCTACGCTAATCTACTCCACTCTACTCTACTCTACTCTACTCTACTCTACGCTACGCTACTCTACTCTACTCTACTCTACACTACTATACTCTACTCTACTCTACTGTACGCTAATCTACTGTACTCTACTCTACTCTACTCTACTCTACGCTAATCTACTCTACTCTACTCTACTCTACTCTACGCTAATCTACTCCACTCTACTCTACTCTACTCTACTCTACTCCACTCTACGCTACTCTACTCTACTCTACTCTACACTACTATACTCTACTCTACTCTACTCTACGCTAATCTACTGTACTCTACTCCACTCTACTCTACTCTACTCTACGCTAATCTCCTCTACTCTACTCTGCTCTGCTCTACTCTACTCTACTCTACGCTAATCTACTCTACTCTACTCTACTCTACTCTACTCTACGCTAACCTACTCTACTCTACGCTAATCTACTCTACTCTACTGTACGCTAATCTACTCTACTGTACGCTACTCTACTCTACTCTACTCTACGCTACTCTACTCTACTCTACTCTACACTACTATACTCTACTCTACTCTACTCTACTCTACTCTACTCTACTCTACTCTACTCTACTCTACTCTACTCTACTCTACTCTACGCTAATCTACTCTACTCTACTCCACTCTACTCTACTCTACTCTACGCTAATCTACTCTACTCTGCTCTACTCTACTCTACTCTACTATACGCTAATCTACTCTACTATACGCTAATATACTCTACTGTACTCTACTCTAGGCTAATCTACTCTACTCTACTCTACGCTAATCTCCTCCACTCTACTCTACTCTACTCTACACTACTCTACTCTACGCTACGCTACTCTACTCTACTCTACTCTACGCTAATCTACTCTACTCTACGCTAATCTACTCTACTCTACTGTACGCTAATCTACTCTACTCTACTCTACTCTACGCTACGCTAATCTACTCTACTCTACGCTAATGTACTCTACTCTACTCTACGCTAATCTATTCTACTCTACTCTGCGTTAATCTACTCTACTCTACTCTACTCCACTCTACTCTACTCTACTCCACTCTACTCTACTCTACTCTACTCTACTCTAGTCTACTCTACTCTACTCTACTCTATTTTATTTTAATCTACTCTTCTCTACCCTACTCTACTCTACGCTACTCTACTCTACTCTACTCTACGCTAATCTACTCTACTCTACTCCACTCTACTCTACTCTACTCTACCCTACTCTACGCTACTCTACTCTACTCTACTCTGCTCTACTGTACTCTACTCTACTCTACGCTAATCTACTCTACTCTACGCTAATATACTCTACTCTACTCTACTCTACTCTACGCTAATCTACTCTACTCTACTCTACTCTACGCTAATCTACTCCACTCTACTCTACTCTCCTCTACTCTACTCTACTCTACTCTACGCTACGCTACTCTACTCTACTCTACTCTACACTACTATACTCTGCTCTACTCTACTCTACGCTAATCTACTGTACTCTACTCTACTCTACTCTACGCTAATCTACTCTACTCTACTCTACTCTACTCTACGCTAATCTACTCCACTCTACTCTACTCTACTCTACTCTACTCTACTCTACTCTACGCTACTCTACTCTACTCTACTCTACAGTACTATACTCTACTATACTCTACTCTACGCTAATCTACTGTACTCTACTCCACTCTACTCTACTCTACTCTACGCTAATCTCCTCTACTCTACTCTGCTCTGCTCTACTCTACTCTACTCTACGCTAATCTACTCTACTCTACGCTAATATACTCTACTCCACTCTACTCTACTCTACGCTAATCTACTCCACTCTACTCTACTCTACTCTACTCTACTCTACACTACGCTACTCTACTCTACTCTACTCTACTCTACTCTACGCTACTCTACTCTACTCTACTCTACACTACTATACTCTACTGTACGCTACTCTACTCTACTCTACTCCACTCTACTCTACTCTACTCTACGCTAATCTACTCTACTCTACTCTGCTCTACTCTACTCTACTCTACTCTACTCTACTCTACTCTACTCTACTCTACGCTAATCTACTCTACTCTACTCCACTCTACTCTACTCTACTCTACGCTAATCTACTCTACTCTACTCTGCTCTACTCTACTCTACTCTACTCTACGCTAATCTACTCTACTCTACTCTACTCTACGCTACTCTACTCTACTCTACTCTACACTACTATACTCTACTGTACGCTACTCTACTCTACTCTACTCCACTCTACTCTACTCTACTCTACGCTAATCTACTCTACTCTACTCTGCTCTACTCTACTCTACTCTACTCTACTCTACTCTGCTCTACTCTACTCTACTCTACACTACGCTAATCTACTCTACTCTACTCTACTCTACTCTACGCTAATCTACTCTACTCTACGCTAATATACTCTACTCCACTCTACTCTACTCTACGCTAATCTACTCCACTCTACTCTACTCTACTCTACTCTACTCTACACTACGCTACTCTACTCTACTCTACTCTACTCTACTCTACGCTACTCTACTCTACTCTACTCTACACTACTATACTCTACTGTACGCTACTCTACTCTACTCTACTCCACTCTACTCTACTCTACTCTACGCTAATCTACTCTACTCTACTCTGCTCTACTCTACTCTACTCTACTCTACTCTACTCTACTCTACTCTACTCTACTCTACGCTAATCTACTCTACTCTACTCCACTCTACTCTACTCTACTCTACGCTAATCTACTCTACTCTACTCTGCTCTACTCTACTCTACTCTACTCTACGCTAATCTACTCTACTCTACGCTAATATACTCTACTCTACTCTACTCTACTCTACGCTAATCTACTCTACTCTACTCTACGCTAATCTACTCCACTCTACTCTACTCTACTCTACTCTACTCTACTCTACTCTACTCTACTCTACTCTACTCTACTCTACTCTACGCTACGCTACTCTACTCTACTCTACGCTAATCTACTCTACTCTACTGTACGCTAATCTACTCTACTCTACTCTACTCTACTCTACTCTACTCTACTCTACTCTACGCTAATCTACTCTACTCTACGCTAATCTACTCTACTCTACTGTACGCTAATCTACTCTACTCTACTCTACGCTAATCTATTCTACTCTACTCTGCGCTAATCTACTCTACTCTACTCCACTCTACTCTACTCTACTCCACTCTACTCTACTCTACTCTACTCCACTCTACTCTACTCTACTCTACTCTACTCTACTCTATTTTATTCTAATCTACTCTTCTCTACCCTACTCTACTCTACGCTACTCTACTCTACTCTACTCTACTCCACTATACTCTACTCTACTCTACTCTACGCTAATCTACTCTACTCTACTCTACTCTGCTCTACTCTACTCTACTCTACTCTACTCTACGCTAATCTACTCTACTCTACTCTACTCTACGCTAATCTACTCCACTCTACTCTACTCTAGTCTACTCTACGCTAATCTACTCTACTCTACGCTAATATACTCTACTCTACTCTACTCTACTCTACGCTAACCTACCCTACTCTACTCTACTCTACGCTAATCTACTCTACTCTACTCTACTCTACTCTACTCTACTCAACGCTACGCTACGCTACTCTACTCTACTCTACTCTACTCTACGCTAACCTACTCTACTCTACGCTAATCTACTCTACTCTACTGTACGCTAATCTACTCTACTCTACGCTACTCTACTCTACTCTACTCTACGCTACTCTACTCTACTCTACTCTACGCTACTCTACTCTACTCTACTCTACACTACTATACTCTACTCTACTCTACTCTACTCTACTCTACTCTACTCTACTCTACTCTACTCTACTCTACGCTAATCTACTCTACTCTACTCTACTCTGCTCTACTCTACTCTACTCTACTCTACGCTAATCTACTCTACTCTACTCTACTCTACTCTACGCTAATCTACTCTACTCTACTCTACGCTAATCTACTCCACTCTACTCTACGCTAATCTACTCTACTCTAAGCTAATCTACTCTACTCTACGCTAATCTACTCTACTCTACGCTAATCTACTCTACTCTACTCTACTCTACTCTACGCTAATCTACTCCACTCTACTCTACTCTACGCTACGCTACTCTACTCTGCTCTACTCTACTCTACTCTACTCTACTCTACTCCACTCTACGCTAATCTACTCTACTCTACGCTAATCTACTCTACTCTACTGTACGCTAATCTACTCTACTCTACTCTACGCGAATCTGCTCTACTCTACTCTACGCTAATCTACTCCACTCTACTCTACTCTACTCTACGCTACGCTACTCTACTCTACTCTACGCTAATCTACTCTACTCTAAGCTAATCTACTCTACTCTACGCTAATCTACTCTACTCTACTCTACTCTACGCTACGCTAATCTACTCTACGCTACGCTAATGTACTCTACTCTACTCTACGCTAATCTATTCTACTCTACTCTGCGTTAATCTACTCTACTCTACTCCACTCTACTCTACTCTACTCCACTCTACTCTACTCTACTCTAGTCTACTCTACTCTACTCTACTTTACTCTATTTTATTTTAATCTACTCTTCTCTACCCTACTCTACTCTACGCTACTCTACTCTACTCTACTCTACTCTACGCTAATCTACTCTACTCTACTCCACTCTACTCTACTCTACCCTACTCTACGCTAATCTACTCTACTCTACTCTGCTCTACTCTACTCTACTCTACTCTACACTAATCTACTCTACTCTACGCTAATATACTCTACTCTACTCTACTCTACTCTACGCTAATCTACTCTACTCTACCCTACTCTACTCTACGCTAATCTACTCCACTCTACTCTACTCTACTCTACTCTACTCTACGCTACGCTACTCTACTCTACTCTACTCTACACTACTATACTCTACTCTACTCTACTGTACGCTAATCTACTGTACTCTACTCTACTCTACTCTACTCTACGCTAATCTACTCTACTCTACTCTACTCTACTCTACGCTAATCTACTCCACTCTACTCTACTCTACTCTACTCTACTCTACGCTACGCTACTCTACTCTACTCTACTCTACTCTACACTACTATACTCTACTCTACTCTACTGTACGCTAATCTACTGTACTCTACTGTACTCTACTCTACTCTACGCTAATCTACTCTACTCTACTCTACTCTGCTCTACTCTACTCTACTCTACTCTACGCTAATCTACTCTACTCTACTCTACTCTACTCTACGCTAATCTACTCTACTCTACTCTACGCTAATCTACTCCACTCTACTCTACGCTAATCTACTCTACTCTAAGCTAATCTACTCTACTCTACGCTAATCTACTCTACTCTACGCTAATCTACTCTACTCTACTCTACTCTACTCTACTCTACGCTAATCTACTCCACTCTACTCTACTCTACGCTACGCTACTCTACTCTGCTCTACTCTACTCTACTCTACTCTACTCTACTCCACTCTACGCTAATCTACTCTACTCTACGCTAATCTACTCTACTCTACTGTACGCTAATCTACTCTACTCTACTCTACGCGAATCTGCTCTACTCTACTCTACGCTAATCTACTCCACTCTACTCTACTCTACTCTACGCTACGCTACTCTACTCTACTCTACGCTAATCTACTCTACTCTAAGCTAATCTACTCTACTCTACGCTAATCTACTCTACTCTACTCTACTCTACGCTACGCTAATCTACTCTACGCTACGCTAATGTACTCTACTCTACTCTACGCTAATCTATTCTACTCTACTCTGCGTTAATCTACTCTACTCTACTCCACTCTACTCTACTCTACTCCACTCTACTCTACTCTACTCTAGTCTACTCTACTCTACTCTACTTTACTCTATTTTATTTTAATCTACTCTTCTCTACCCTACTCTACTCTACGCTACTCTACTCTACTCTACTCTACTCTACGCTAATCTACTCTACTCTACTCCACTCTACTCTACTCTACCCTACTCTACGCTAATCTACTCTACTCTACTCTGCTCTACTCTACTCTACTCTACTCTACACTAATCTACTCTACTCTACGCTAATATACTCTACTCTACTCTACTCTACTCTACGCTAATCTACTCTACTCTACCCTACTCTACTCTACGCTAATCTACTCCACTCTACTCTACTCTACTCTACTCTACTCTACGCTACGCTACTCTACTCTACTCTACTCTACACTACTATACTCTACTCTACTCTACTGTACGCTAATCTACTGTACTCTACTCTACTCTACTCTACTCTACGCTAATCTACTCTACTCTACTCTACTCTACTCTACGCTAATCTACTCCACTCTACTCTACTCTACTCTACTCTACTCTACGCTACGCTACTCTACTCTACTCTACTCTACTCTACACTACTATACTCTACTCTACTCTACTGTACGCTAATCTACTGTACTCTACTGTACTCTACTCTACTCTACGCTAATCTACTCTACTCTACTCTACTCTACTCTACGCTAATCTACTCCACTCTACTCTACTCTACTCTACTCTACTCCACTCTACGCTACTCTACTCTACTCTACTCTACACTACTATACTCTACTCTACTCTACTCTACGCTAATCTACTGTACTCTACTCCACTCTACTCTACTCTACTCTACGCTAATCTCCTCTACTCTACTCTGCTCTGCTCTACTCTACTCTACTCTACGCTAATCTACTCTACTCTACGTAATATACTCTACTCTACTCTACGCTAATCTACTCCACTCCACTCTACTCTACTCTACTCTACTCTACACTACGCTACGCTTCTCTACTCTACTCTACTCTACGCTACTCTACTCTACTCTACTCTACACTACTATACTCTACTCTACGCTACTCTACTCTACTCTACTCCACTCTACTCTACTCTACTCTACGCTAATCTACTCTACTCTACTCTACTCTACTCTACCCTACTCTACTCTACTCTACTCCACTCTACTCTACTCTACGCTAATCTACTCTACATTACTCTGCTCTACTCTACTCTACTCTACTCTACTCTACGCTAATCTACTCTACTCTACGCTAATATACTCTACTCTACTGTACTCTACGCTAATCTACTCTACTCTACTCTACGCTAATCTACTCCACTCTACTCTACTCTACTCTACTCTACGCTACGCTACTCTACTCTACTCTACTCTACTCTACGCTAATCTACTCTACTCTACGCTAATCTACTCTACTCTACTGTACGCTAATCTACTCCACTCTACTCTACTCTACTCTATTCTACTCTACGCTACGCTACTGTGCTCTACTCTACTCTACTCTACGCTAATCTACTCTACTCTACTCTACGCTAATCTATTCTACTCTACTCTGCGCTAATCTACTCTACTCCACTCCACTCTACTCTACTCTACTCCACTCTACTCTACTCTACTCTACTCCACTCTACTCTACTCTACTCTATTTTATTCTAATCTACTCTTCTCTACCCTACTCTACTCTACGCTAATCTACTCCACTCTACTCTACTCTACGCTACGCTACGCTAGTCTACTCTACTCTACTCCAATCTACGCTAATCTACTCTACTCTACGCTAATCTACTCTACTCTACTGTACGCTAATCTACTCTACTCTACTCTACGCTAATGTACTCCACTCTACTCTACTCTACTCTACGCTACGGTACTCTACTCTACTCTACGCTAATCTACTCTACTCTACTCCACTCTACTCTACTCTACTCTACGCTAATCTACTCTACTCTACGCTAATCTACTCTACTCTACTCTACTCTACGCTAATCTACTCCACTCTACTCTACTCTACGCTACGCTACTCTACTCTACTCTACTCTACTCTACGCTAATCTACTCTACTCTACGCTAATCTACTCTACTCTTCTTTACGCTAATCTACTCTACTCTACTCTACGCTAATCTACTGTACTCTACTCTGCGCTAATCCACTCTACTTTACTCCACTCTACTCTACTCTACTCCACTCTACTCTACTCTACTCCACTTTACTCTAGTCTACTCTAGTCTACTCTACGCTACTCTACTCTACTCTACTCCACTCCACTCTACGTTACTGTACTCTACTTTACTCTAAGCTACTCTACTCTACGGTAATCTACGCCAATCTACGGCTGTACGGCGTTGCGGCATTATGGCACTACGGCATTACGGTTCTACGGCTCTACTTGTCTACTGCTCTACTTGTCTACGGCTGTACGGCATTGCGGCTCTTTTTGGCTCCACGACTCTACTCTAGCCTAGCCTACCCTACCTTACCCTAGCCTAGCCTAGCCAACCCTAGCCTACCCTACCCTGTCCTACCCTACCCTACACTGCCCTACCCTACCCTACGCTACCCTATCCTACCCTACCCTACCCTACCCTGCCGTAGTCTACGCTACTCTACTCTGCTCTACGCTAATCTACTCCACTCTACTCTACTCTACTCTACTCTACGCTAATCTACTCCACTCTACTCTACTCTACTCTACTCTACTCTACTCTACTCTACTCTACTCTACTCTACTCTACTCTACTCTACTCTACGTTAAGCTACTTTACTCTACTTTACTCTACGCTAATCTACGCCAATGTACGACTCTACGGCTCTACGATTCTACGGCTCAACGGCTCTACGACTCTGCGGCTCTACGGCTTTACGACTCTACGGCTCTACGGCTCTACGGCTCTACCGTTCCACCATCTTACCGTTCTACTGCTCTACGGCTCTGCGGCTGTCTAGATAATGATCTCTACGGATCTCCTATAACACATTTTTGACAAACGTAAATTTTGTGAAATATGCAGTCGTATTAACGTACAAACTTTGGTACGGAAAGTAAAATAAATGGCATTACTAACTTATTTAACGAAAGCTATAAATAAACCATCAATTGAAGAAAACAAGCTTAACCTTAAAAAAAACTTAAGGGAGAAAATGGCCTAGTATCTAGAGAGAGAGAGAAGCAATTTGGGTTTAAAGCATTTGATTTCAAAATTTCATGATAATTCATTTAACCACACCTTTCATTTGCTATTACATTTCTCTTTTAGAGGGTACAAGATCAGTGCAGACAAACCACATCCTGTTGGTCTGGTGCAAGTAAAATACCCCTTAAGGGTGTATCTTTCTTTAACCATTCATCCAAAGTGCGTTAAATAAATAAATAAGCAATAAATAATCAATAAATATCAACGAACATTTATACAGGATAGCCCTCTAGTGCAAGAGTACTGTTATCAAAGGGGTCCTGCGTTGACTCGTACCTTCGGGTTCCTGCTTGATCTTTTGGTCTTTGGTTTCTTTTCTGTTTTCTTTTTCTTTGGTGCCCTCTTTCTGTTTTGCCCTACTGTTGGATATTTGGCTGGAGAATAGGGATTGTACGAATAATCTATCATGATGTCTTCTTCTTTCTCTTGTTTTGGTAAACACACACTTCCTTCACTCAAAATGTAGCGAGTAGGACATTCGTCTTCCATGTTTGTGGCCAGCTCGACTGACATAAGTTGTTCTGGCACTACTCTCAACTTGCGGATGATGATCACAAGAAATATTTAATTTAGTTGTTGTAGACGCTTTTATTTTATCAGGTGGGCTGCCTTACACGGGGATTAATATCTCTTTTGCTGACCATCCTCATGGCATTTATTTTCTTTAATTGTATAGTTTTCTATCTAGGTTTTGTGTTACCACTAGCCATTAGATTGTAATAAATAAATAAATAAATAAATAAATAAATACATACATAAATATTCGTGAAACTTGAATGCAAGTGCCGCAAAGGTCTTCAGTATGGTAACCGGTCGTTTCGCCCGGAGCCGTTTGGCCCGATCTCAAGCTCGTTTCGCCGGCAAAAAAAACGGTCTACTCGCCCGGACCAAAAGTTAGTTCGCCGAAAATTTTTTCATACGATTTAGAACGCAATAAATGGTTAAATTGAACATAACAAACATTGTTGAAACCCTTTCTCACCTTTCCGGCGAGGTGATCATTGAATTTTATGTACGGTACGTATTAATATCTATTTTGTTGCTGTGAAAAACAAAGGGGAAAATCACACCTTCCTCGAACTTGGCACCAACTAGGGAAGGACCATTAGGAAAATGATAGGGAAATGGGGCTTTGTCAGCTTAAACGAATTATTTTTCACGTCCACTGCCTTCGCAGGATTTTTTTTCGGGGTCAAGTTCCCTGGAAATTTTTTTTTTGGGGGGGGGGGAGGGTAACATTTTCTACTACCACAATCATAATCTTGACACTGTCCTAAATGCGAATGCCCAGAACAGGCTTCAAACAAATATTTATTATGTTTCACCCAGTCTTTTTGCTTTACTGTCAAAATGATGCTCCGGGGAAATATAACCGAGTATCAGACACATCCAAGTCTGCCAAGTGCAAACTGGTTGATATAAAGTGATCTATAACTAGCTATTGCCTAAATTTTCACTTTTTTGCCTCCTAAGAACGACAGCAAATATTCCCATACAAATTGCCATATTTTTGGCATGACCAGTTTTACGCTTGTCTCCTATGCAGAAGCTCTTTGGGCTCGTTACGCAATCTTCCTCCCCACGAACGTCTGCTAACACAGGGCTAGTCACAAATCCCAATCACTGCCCACTTTCCGATCAAGGCAGCGAAGTTTGGACCCTGAGAAATTTTGCAAATACTGTGGTGGCCTTTCAACGAGTGTGTGGACATTTTAAAATCGTCGATTTAAATCCTTATCGGAAAGAAGCTTTAGAGTATTACGTGAAGCGGTAGAGGTGGAGGTGCTAGTACTGTTTTTGTTTTTGTTTTGTTTTTTTTTGGCTTTTTTTTTCCGTTAAGGGAAGAAAGAATTTTGATACGGTTTGGTTAAATTGTATGTACAAATTTTCAACAGAAAAATTTATATTCTTTTCAAAATCTCACCTCGGGTTTCTTCAATATTCTCAAAATTTCGCTAATTTCCGTCTCGATATTCTCATAAAATGCATTCCTATAGAAAACAAAGAGTATACTTCAACTGAACTGGTACCAGTTCAATGTACCAGTCAATATTGAAGTACACTCTTTATTTTTTATAGGAATGCATTTTATAAGAATATCGTCGTTATTCTTTCTTCCCTTAGCGAAAAAAAGCCAAAAAAACAACAAACACAGCACTAGCACTTTGTTTGATCTAATGACATTTCTGCAAGAGGTTATATCTGTCATATTAGGTTTTATTGCCTGTAGTCTGGATACAAAGTTACTTCAACGTCATCAAAATCATGATAGGACAGATAATCTGACGTTGTGTCGGCATAGTCCAATTGTATTCCTGTAATCTAAAAACAGGCAGAAAAAAAAAAAGGAATATTCAACCTGGGCCGGAAAAACAATATTCTTATTAAAAAAAAAAAAGTGTAGGTGAGACATAATAATATATTTTATGATATATCGAGTATCGACGGATGATCCAACTGGCCGACTTTCAGAAACGCCGAGAATACTGCTCTCTTCAGGAGACCACGACGACGACGACATCGAGAACATCACCAAACAAAAGATTTAATGAGCAAACAATAACTGTGCACGTGCGTTATAAGTCTTTGTACATTTCTCTGCCGTCCTTTGCAAAATAACAACGTGAAATGACCAAGTTCGGCGTCTTCTACGGAACGTGGACGATGACGGCTAATTTTTCGTACATTCATTTCGAATTGAACGCCGTCGTTGCATATTTAGCTTATGCACGGTTTTAGAGCCATCGGCGTACTTAACAGATCTACATAATCGCGAGTTTCGCCAATAAAATATAAAATAATTCATTTTTTATTACGCGTCGTCCGGCCTAACTTCGTCGCCGTCGTTGCTTAAACACCCTTTAAAATGTGGCGCTTGTAGGTTGTTTCGAAACGGCAAAGTCGTTTCGGTACATACAAGTCCTTTCTATACATATCTTAAGTCGATTCGACACGGAATGAAGTCGACTGATAAACCATTTCTTTTAACAGAAACCTGTTCGAGGGTAAATTTTGTCTTAAAGGAAAAAACTTCAGCGGCGGTAGTCCAGAGAGCGGAAAACAAACAAACAATTAATATATGGTACCACAACTTACAGTGAACGAAAAACAAAGGTAAAAAAGACAAACAAACAATGCGATGCACTTGCAACCGCCCAGAAAGCTTTTCAAACGGTTTCAATGCAAGTGCCCCATTTAAATTTACCGCGGTTTCTGGTCTAAGTGTGGTGCTAATCATCCTGCCTCATGTAAATAATTTTATTGTAGTAAAACATTCCTGTTCATTGTTCCTTAAGGGTCGCAAATTCTCGGAAGTTATCCGCAAAAAACACAACTTGAAAGTTTATGCAAATTATGTGCCATACAATTTGCGCCTTGTCACGGGGCTGTTTTTTTCGTGAAGGAGTTTATCTATTCACTCCCCAAAGGAGATTTGACTCTTGAAAAGGTTTTAAGATCACAACCCGGCAAAGATGTTCAGATGCACAATTACTCGGATCACCGCGACCAGTAAACGAACTTCGTACAATTTCTGCTAGCATGTAATGACAATGTAATCGCCACAAGTTGTAAAAAGACCTGGAAAATTATTTGTAAACAAGTTCTCCATAAATGCGTAGACAGCTGTGCTTGATTTTTGAACCAAAACGGTTTAAACTCACAACTTATGATTGGATTAGGAGGATACTCAACGAAGCTACTTGAATGGTAAATATCTGAGCGGAACTCTTTTGCAAAAATATCCCGATTCTTTAATTTGTTTTTATTGTGTCTAATACGCGTTTTTGTAAAGCACGATTTGCTATTGCGGTGCGAAGCCTGAGTAAATGCTCTTAGAGTGTCTAGTTCACTTGAAGCTTACAAATTATTTGTGTGTCAGAATTGTGACATTTCATTGATACAGCGTGAGAGGTTTTTTGCCCTGTAAATTGTTGCTTCATGACCAGCATTTATTCTTTGGCCTTTTAGCCAGGATTTAACTTGTATGTTCAGCGTCTTGTGGCTGATGGTTTTTGCATTACTTAATAATTTGCACTGAGCTTGTCAGGATCGTGTTCGCTTCATTTTTACTCCAGCATAGGCTTTACATCTTCTGCATGTTTATGGTCACAGGGTTACATGATATTTAAAAGTAGTTGCTAGAGTGAACGTTAAAACATCCAAAAGTTGTTATTTAAGGTGGCTCAAAACAGTTTTCAGTTTTTTTTAGACTTGTAGAACAAGGTGCGATTTTTCAGGCCTGGAACTGTACTGTTTTGATTGGCTGTGCGATTTTTTCAACTGAGGTAACTCTCCACTGTACCTTTTATTGTGTTTAAGTCATAAATTAAGGCTTCACTGTCCTGTTGCATAGCAACAAACTTGACCCACTTTTTACCATCAATTGCATTAAAAACTAATCCAGTGGCCCCATGTTTTCTTTCTAAAAATCTTTTTCTTACCTATAGAAGAAGAACCATGGGAAATTATAAAAAGTTCTGTGGAGTAGATTTTGCTTAAATTAAAAAAAATAGAAATTTCCAAGTTGGAGAAATTCGACTCCACAACTCAGTGGTCATAGTTGCTCCTGTACCATTTGCAAGGAAAGTATTGGCCCCCTCAAAGTCTCTACTTCAATGGTGCTGTGACTCATTGCTGAGCAAAAGGTTATTTGTACAACCTGTCCCAAGTCTCCTAACTATGAAGATAGTGCTGCTCATGCTTTCAAAGCTACTTCTGCACAAGCACCAGCTGCAATTCACCATCCCTAACAACCCTGATAAATGCTGAACCAGCCCAGGCTATTTCAGCAGAATTTGGAAGATTCCCAGGTAGGAAAAGTTTCATCAGAAGTGGAAAAGATATGTGCTGCATATGTGAAAATGAGCTTGAAGGAGTCCACAGATAGAAAAACTGTTCTGTTCAAAACTTTTGGAACGGTAAGCTATCTTTTTACTTTCAATCAAAACTGTGTTTTATCTCCCCCTCAACCAATCCCCTTCACAAGTTGTCCTGAGACCATCTTCCACCAACTGGGCTCATTGCACTTCTTTTTACTTCTTTAAGCCTCCAGGTGTTGTACATGTCCAGTCGCACAAAATTCTTCTGATCAAGCTACCCAAGGTAATGGATTAATCAAACCAAGGCTCTTCATGCAGTTGCCAACAAGTTAAGCAGTGACCAATTTGATGTGCACATGATCCACACCCTTAAATGGAAAAGCCAGGAGAAGAGAAGGAAACTTTTACATGATGCTCTGAGAAAGCAACCTGTCCCCAACATCCCGTAGGGTATGAAAGTAGACCTGGGGAGAACATGGTACCATCTACATAATTGAAAACTGGGGCAGATCATAGGCAAGGCTTTATGAAAGAGTTTTAATTAGCCAACGAAATCAAACCCAATTCAGGCAAAGAAAACTTTCGTATTTATCATTTATGGAGGTAATGTCGCAAGAAAAGATCTACAAATAGTGCTCCAACAGATTGTCGATTCACTGAGGGAACTAACTGCCTTGAAATTAAAATACTTAAAACATATTACTATGTCCGTTTTCAGTGTTGATCATTCCCTTATTAACCGCGCGGCCATGGGCCGAGCGCGGTTCATGTTCTACCCTTGGTTTATTTTTTTTTATTTTTTTTCTGTCGGAGACCAGACGCAGATCTCCACTCGGCCAACTTTGAATTACGCAATCTGTAATGTTTACTCGCCAAACCTTGTTTCTTCAGGGTCAACAGAAATCTCAGATTACAAAATCACGCCGAACCTACACGTTGCAAAAAAATCTCTTCAAAACCCTGACATCGAAGCGATATATCACTTTAGCGTTAATAGCTACCTCATATCGGCAGTATTAAAATCTATTCGTTAACAATCCAGCTTCATCATATTAAAATTTCAACGAAATCGAACAAAACCAGAACTAAATATTATTAGATTTTTTTTTGTAACCTAGCTTCATTGCTTGAGTCGACAAAGGAAGCGACGGTCGCCCATAGCCACCGAAACACATTAACATAACCAGTGAACCTACGTTTCGGTCAAAAAAATCCAGGATTATTGCCCGAAAGCTGAAAATTCAAGAGGAACATCTTTTTAGAACTTTTCTCAAGTTATTTAGACGAAAAAATGACCTCGGCGGACTCCAAAAGAGAACGAAACAAAAAACAGAACGAGACAGTGAGAAGAGCCGATAATTTATTCACCGCGTGGCCTTAGTTACGTTCAAGTTAAAAAAACCTTACTTCTGGATAATTTCAGCCTTACAAGGCAGCAACTAGTCCCAAATTACTTTCTGTATCCTTACAAATGTGCTGACTTCCATCTCCGAAAGATTTGGCCGCAATTTTTTTAGCAAATAAACATTTCGCCGACAGCAATGACCATTACGGTGGCTTGCAACTAATTCGCTAACTTTACAAAACCCTCCCGAGGGGGGGGGGGGGGGAGGATATGACGAAAAGAGCTGAAAAATGATGGCCGGAAATAGAGTAATTTTCTCAGCTTTCAGTGTGCCAAATTTGCAGGAAATGGGTTCAAAACCGATAATTTTTTTTCGTTTTTTTTTGGCGGGGGGGGCACTCATGCTACCAAAACAGTTAACTTTTAAAAGCGCGGTTGTAAGATCTTAAAGATCTTCTTGTTTTTTTTTTTTTTGTCGGTGACCAGACGCAGACCTCCGCTCGGCCAAATTCCGAGTCACGCAACGTGTGATGTTTTTTCCGCCAGAAGCTGTTAAAACATTAATACACGGATAATTTTACGGATATTGTTTCCTTTGTTGTGGGTAAAATATATTTTCTTTTGGTTTTATCGAAGCGTTGGATTCAAAGGGATTAATAAATACGCTAAAAAAAGGTATTACGTCAGTCATGGAATGCGTTGACGTTGCAGCTTTCACTTTCGCTACGTGACTAATAAGATCGTGTTTACTTTGGAAGTTTATTTCGCCAGAAGCGACGGTCATCAATTTATTTGCAAGTTTGCGAGTATTTCTTGTGGTTTTAGGCAAATGAAGTAAATTCTTTGGCTCTTTCATCGCAACGAGTTCATAGATGGGAAGGAAAATGAAATATTTGCAAGCCAAGCAAAGAACATGTCAGGACATGCAATGATTACG